>NW_015506886.1:111516-135688 GCF_001515645.1 Sinocyclocheilus grahami
GGGGGTCTGAATACTTTCCGTACCCACTGTATATATATATATATGTATATCAGCCTTCTTGTCTCATGGTTTTTACTGAAACTGTAATCTGACACATTGTCATGGTGTCACATGTTTGCTCTTTTTGTCAAATACCCGATTAAAAGTGTAAAACAGGAGGAGAGAGCATCGCCACGATTATGATCCTTCTTCAAAGTGACATATGACAAGACAAAGTGTCAAGTGTCAAGAGGCACTGGCCGAAGGGGAGCAGTTCAGCAGGCCTGCAACACACAAATTCATACACGCACAAACACATCCCCCGCCCCACCCCACCACACACACACACACACGGACTCACGCGCGCGCACACACACACACACACACACACACACACACACACACTTGTCTGTATGACATTATGGGGTTATGTTTGGAATGTGCATGCTTGGGAACGTTCTTTCTAAAGGTCCACAACAAATCACACATGCACTTAATTTATCTCATGAAAATAAATTTTTGGATTTTTGACACACAGCAGTTCTGAAATTGGGCAAATGTATTGTAATAATTAAGAGACTGCATATGATATTTCTACTTTAAAAATATTCCCTGTGTGACACCACATTTTATGTTTTTTTTTTCTTATGCACATTAGGGTTTTATGTTACATCCAATCTAAACACTTTATTTTAGTGCTTTGTATTTGTTTATGACACTGTGCACCTTATATACATATTAGTATTTACCTCCTCAGCTTGTGCTTGTGATGTGCTTTGATTCATCATGTGACTTTCTCATCACCACCCCTTTTTGTTGGTTGTCAGTATATTATAAAGATACCAAACAAATATTAGTACTTCAGTAGGTTGCTATATTAACATTATATCAGTTAATGAAATACTATATGTGTGTATATATGTATTTATTGTATTTTTTTTTTACAGTTAATTTCTGCAAACCACAACTGCTGTTTTTTTTTTTTTTTTACAGTGTGGAGTGTTGAGTGAGGGTGCAATCTGAATATGCTCAAAGTTTTTAGTCTTTAAGGAATACATTCTTAATTAATTTGAGCTCATAACATTTGTGGATAATAATTATTTAAAAAAAAGAAAGAAAATAGAAAGAAAGAAAAAAAGAAAGAAAATACTGTTTAAAAATAGTTTTACACATCCCATAACACAACATATTTAATGTTTAGGCCAAATTTTCTGTGCGCTATTTACCTTCAGACCTCCAGATATAGAAACACAAACAAACAAACACAAACAAACAAATAAGCAGCTTTCACAGCAAGGCCATTGACTGGCATTTTGTGACAAATCAAAGTGCTATTGACATGGTGATTTATCAATGTGTTTCTTCAGTCAACATTCTCATAAACATCTCTGCATGTGTCTGAACATACAACACCTGTCACATCCCTGATCAATACACTCTTTAAGAATCTGAAATGTCTGTAGGAAAATCCATACATGCGTCGGTCAATGATTTCAAGTCAAAAATCCCCTGTGTCGTGCTGTGTTTCTGCAGGTTTAAGCAGCAGGGAGAAATTGCAGCGATTACAGAGCAATTCAGCATTTTAATCGCATTTACTGTAGAGGACCTACTCTAAAAGGTTATAAAAAACATGTTGGAAATTAGCTAAATAGAAATAAAACACAGATATTTGGATATATAGAAAAAGTTGAAGTAAGTAGAGGCAATTCTTCATTTTCTCTCATTAGAAAAAAAAGTAGACAAAAATATTGGATGGCAAACAACAAACTTGTCTTTTCTCGTTCTCACTGCCACACATATAAACAAAAAATTAGAAATATAAATATTTCACTATTCTTTACATTAACACAAATAAATAAGTAAATACAATCACATAAATCCATCATCTATCGTTGGATGGACAGTTCTTGTTTTAAGAACTGATTTGAATATTTATTGGCTCCTCATTAGAACCTCAACAAGTGAGAGAGATGCTGAGCTTCTAAAAGTTTTCAAACATTGATAAGCCTGCTGTTTTTATCGTAATAAAAGGCCTTTTAAAAGCTGCTAAGTCCCTGGTGGTGATTATTCACTTCTGGGCTTCTGATACCAGTGAAAGCAGCACTTACCTAATTACAGATTAATACATAAATGTGCTTTTAATCATCAGAGGTTTTGAACAGGATGGTCTCATTTCTTGGCGACAGCTGGGGACGCTTTCTTCTGATTCGTTGTAATCCACTTTTTATTATGAAGAAAATTGTGCCGTTTCAGATACAGACGGCTGCTGAGGATAAGTAATGGAGAAGGTGGCATGGGGCACCTTTTAATAAAGGAAGGAGGCAAATACTCTCAGTGTAGCACCAGACTGATCTCCTAATTTTACAACAAACATTGAAAAATAATCATATGTGATTTACTGAGTACAGAGTTGAAAAAAATAAATAAAAATGTGATAACGTGAAATTAAACACATGACCACACATTAAAAAAAGACAGTATTGGTGTGTTTTCTAATTGTTTTATTTAATGTCTCTTTAGTAAGCCGTCACTCTTGTAAGCACTTTAATGTAATGATTTACAAAACAGTCTATGAAGACAAATGCATTCACACTACAACCAAAAGACCTTTATAAGAATTATGCACATGATGAAGCATATGTAGTTTGGTGCTGTGACTTATTATTATTTTTTTTTCATTTATGTGTTTTTATTATGTGCACTGTTATGCAAATCTTCCTGACCCAAATCTGCTTGGCTTAAATTAATGTATTTTACCTTTGAGATGAGGTGCTGAGCTCTCAGTGGGTCATTTGTGTAAAGCGTTCACAGGGGGGTATATAGTACAGAATTAAGTGGTTAAACAGTGATATCTATTACACACAACCCCACGACGGTACAGCATTAAACTTACTAAATGATATATACAAATTCAACACAGCCTTGTGCACACAGTAATAATTCATAAAACAGTCATTACTCTTGTGAGTTGCAACGTAGGGCTTTCCTCTCATTAAAGATTTACTCACTAACACTGGAGGAAAATAACTGCTCTGTTTGTGCGGTAATACTTCTGGGGCCATTTCTGTGCATGACTTTACATATATACAGTAAAAACTGTGATATATATATATATATATATATATATATTCTGTATATACATACATACATATGCATTTATTATAATCTATCTATAGTATATATTGTGTGATACAAATTAACAGTATTAGGATTTGCTTGCAATTGTAGACTGCATTGTAATTACATTGTAATAATATTTTAATAAATGTGTAACAGTTACTGATGTGTTACTAAGGGCACATTTATTCAACAGCTTGTTTTATATATTGAATAAGTGTTCATTTTTAAAAGGTTTTAAAATGAGATCCAAACGTGCATTTTATTAATATTTAATTATTTTTGTGTTTTCTAAAATTCTACAGTGTGGATTTTACCAGGTTAAACCATACTATCAGACATATCTATTAAAAATTAAACTGTTCTAAATGGACAAAGCTCTGCACACAGATTGGTTCTGTATCTATATTCTGTTAAAAGAATGACTAAATAATGGTGTCTACAGCAGGGGGTTAAGACCGTTACAATACCCAGCCATTAGACACAACAGTACAGGACTGCGGCTGAAGACACCTTCTTTTTATCTGCTTCCACTGCAAACAATGCTATGTTGATTAAAGTTTAATTAAGAATCACATTTGGCTGAGTGTCTAGCTCCACTCTACAGG
Source organism: Sinocyclocheilus grahami (assembly GCF_001515645.1). NCBI lineage: Eukaryota > Metazoa > Chordata > Actinopteri > Cypriniformes > Cyprinidae > Sinocyclocheilus > Sinocyclocheilus grahami. The sequence continues at coordinate 115,221 of NW_015506886.1, forward strand.
AACAGATTTCTGTGGGCTTAACTCTATAGCTGGCAAAATCCTCTTTTATTACATTCAACCTGTTGTGGAAGCACGGGGCAGGAGGGAAGCCAGCCAGCTGCTGAGACCTTGTTTGCTGTCGGAAAAATCCCAAGTCTCCTGAGGTTCCCCTGCAGCGGCCCGACTTAATATCAGCACCATCGCTGCACAACTATTATTAATGATACTCTTCATTAATTTCTTGTTGGGCTGATGTTATTTATTAAAATATTAAAGAAAACTCCAGGGACACATGTACACACACACACACACACACATACATACACACACACATGTAATGAGGGATGTGTACCCCCTCCCCCCTCTCTTTCAAACTCTATTTCTCTCTGTTGCTCTTTCTTGTTCTTTATGGATGGAGTGTGGAATTACACATGGACACTGCCATCTCTCTCTCTCTCTCTCTCTCTCTCTCTCATTAGCTGCTCTCTTGGGCTGAGTGACACCATAAATCCATTCTACATGCGGCCCATAGCCACACACTCAACTCACATACAGAGAGAGAGAGACAGAGAAAGAGAGAGAGAGAAAGAGAGAGAGAGAGAGAGAGTTCTTCTCTCTCATTAATGAGGCATCCACATGAGAGATGAATTGACTACTGTCCATCTGAAATGAGCATCCGATGTGTCGGGCCACCACAATCACCTAGCATGCAGATTTGGGTCACGAGGTGACACCCTAATTCTTCATTAGGGATATATGGTAATGTCACTCCTTTGATCACGTTAGTACTACAACACACATTCCATACTAATGCATGAGGGTATTAGATGGTACTGCATCATTTGTCTGTATTATATATATAAAAAAAATCTAAAACATACCAATAAAATATCTTCATAATACAATTTGCATTTGAAATATGTGTTTGTTAATTTATTCATGTTGCATATGGGCAGCAGTCATCCTGAAAAAGTGAAAACTATCATGAACACAACTATTAATACAACAAGCAAAACATTTTAAACACTTTGGTTTTCTGTATTTGTGGAGCTGTCTGTCTAAACTGATCTGGCATCAGATGCTCAAACATCTTAAAGACTGAGAAGTGGAGCCTTTAATTTTTCCCACCTTCAATTTGTCTCAGTCCCTCATTTGATATCTGCTGTATTAATGGCTGTACCCGCAAAACTGTTCCCTATTAATCATAATAATTAATCAGATCCAATTATATCATATATAAATGTGAACAAATTGCAGGAAAAGTAATGATCTATCATGAAGGAGCTGCCAAGAAAAAGAGAGTAAAACAGTAATTAGAAGGGGGGATATTATAACAGTGGCTTTAGGCTGTAGTGTTTTACAAACACTACTATGATGATGTAATTAGTGTGTGTGTGTATTTTAGCAAGTCTCCAAATGCACATCTGGTGAAATAAAGAAGAAAACTAGAAAAGAAATAAATGAATTTCATGGGGTTATAATTGCATGTGTGTGACATGTTGTTTTTTTGGTTATGGTTGTTCATATGTTTGCCGGGCCTTCTGAAGTCAGTGCCTGAAATGCAATTAATTTTCGTGTTTTACCTGTGCTGGAGTTTGAGGTGAAGGGAGCAGCAAAACAAGACATCTTAAGTATCTTCATTATGAAAAATAATACATCAAACCCTTCCAAACAAAGGACTGAGGCAAATAGTTGAACAAAACAAGACTTTGTCTCTCTCTATTTACTAATATATTCATGATGCTGTTCGCAGTACTATCTACAAATTAGCATGACTGTATTATCTATTATATCCAGTTTATATGGTGCAAGCCTTGAGGAGTTAAAATGGCCTACACCCTCACAGTTGTTCTTTCATCTCGATGTTGTGGCAGCCACAAAGAAGTCAAACCCTTATCAAGACAGTTCCAGAATCTGTCAGCATCACTCGACGGCAAAACCTCTTCCACTCGAACCGCATTTATTTCCCGTTTCAGAGATAAGAGGAGGACAGGGACAGGTAAATCCCTGGACATGAAACAAACCCACTCCAGTATGGCCGGACAAGCCAACAGATAGAGACATAAATCTACTTTTCGTTCTTCAAATGGACCATTTTCCATTAACACTTCAGTAAAGCCATAATGAGAAAAGAAATCAGAACATGTATTATCAAATTATAGCTTTAGTCCAGAACTCTTTCAGAGCTGCACAAAAAAACAAACAACCACACAGAACCTTGTACCGGAAAATACAATTCTAGCAATATATATATATAGTGGTTAAAATGTAATTTGTCCTGCATTATTAAAAAATTAGTTGCTGATTAGCTAACAGTGAACAACTACATTCAATGAGTGCCATTACTCACTAATTTATTAATCAGATTTTCCTGTTGTAATAGTTGTCAATAGCATATGAATTTATCTGTAATTCTATGTATTGTAGCACACACACACACACACAGGTTTGTTTTTGTGAAAAGTGGGGACATCCCATAGGTGTAATGGTTTTTATACTGTACAAACTGTATGTGCTATTGCCCTACACCAACCCTACCCCTAAACCTACCCCTCACAGGAAACTTTGTGCTATTTCAGATTTTCAATACACCCCATTCTTTGTGATTTATATACGTTTTGAAAAGTGGGGACATGAGGTAATGTCCTGAAAAGTCACCTTCTCCTCATTTGTCACAAAAATGCACACACACACACACACACATACAGTATATATTATATATATATTTAAAATACATAAATTATATTGTTTATTTATTATTATTTATTATTTAATATTGCTAGAATTGTGTTTTCCGGTACAAGGTTTGGTGTGTTAAGCAAAAAAATAATTTATATGTTTGTGTGTGTGTGTGTGTGTGTGTGTGCATCTTTTCTATATTTTACAATAATTTTAAACTGCACTTTGCTCATTCTTTACTGTAATAATGCATGCAGTTTAATGACCTCGTACTAATTGAGAGACTGCATCAAAATAGTGACCAACTGCAGGGCCTAAAATGTTCACTTTCTTTACACATTCACGTATAATTTAACCTAAAAATCTTTATTAGTATTAGTATTATTATTTTTAATTGCATCATCCATTCCTGTTTCCAAAGCATTCATTCCTGTGTCTTATTATGAGAAGCAGTGGTGTTTTCCTCTGAGAGTCGGTATTAATCACGCCGCTCATGTGCTCTCAGAGCAGACCTGGGAACAGGCCTAATAAGACAGACCTTGCACTACCAGACCAAGGGGAGGAATAGTCTCCCCGCCTATGCATATGCAAATCTTACGCCTGCATATTTACATATTTATTTATTGCCTCCGCTCGTGTGGAGGTGCTGGCTGGAGGGGGTGTTAATATCCGTGGGGCAGCTTTTAGAGAGAGCGCTGGGAGAATTGGTGGGAGGTAGAACTCAGTTCACAGAGGAGATTCAGCTGTAATTAAGGGCTGTTTTACCGAGCATAAATAATGCTGTTTGTATTGAAGGGACAGAGAGAGGCGAGAGAGAGAGAGAGACCAAGAATAAGAAAATAGATGGCACATGAAAAGGCAGGATAGAGAAGAGTGGGTCTGGCTGGGATTAAATGCTCTCTTTAACGAGGCTTTTGATGTCTCTTATAAGCAGGTTTAAAACTCACTTTGGCACCAGCAGCTGCAGGCTGTGAAAGTTATCCTGTAGAATTGATCACAGACACCTGTTGGAGGAAGTGATTCCATCTGGATTTTTTTTCCTGCCCAATTTCCTCTATTTTACGGAGGTAAAATGCTATTAGTGATGTTTGCTAGGGCAAGCATGACAATTACTGTTGCTCAAACTGAAATTTCAACAAAGCCCTAAACCCCCCAAACTCCTTGAATTTGTGTTTGTTAATTGCTGTGATCTCATGTGAGTGAAAGGTTTCTGAAGGGGAGGGACTGAAACTCAGCTGACCATTGACAACCTATTGTTCAGCCCTCGCACCGGAATACATGTCATCTGACAAGATATGTCATTAGGTGCGTACGACTTCATGAAGCACTGCGCAGACCGATCGGCGGCTGACTTGAAGCAGTGCATGCCGGTTAGAAATTTAGTCCGACTTGAACCGACGCCACGTCACTGTCACGTGTGGCATCAAAGTACCGCTTTTTCAGAGCGACTGCAGGAGTGCTGATGACGACACAGCTGTTTCACGACTGGCCAAATTCACCACATGACAACAATGACGTGTGCTTCTAACATCTTCAAATCCAATACTGCTCATAAATCTGTGTTTTTAGAACAGTAAAAGCTTTTTTACTGTAGTCGCGATGTTATTGAGTCACGTTTATCATAAAACACTGATGAAAGCATATACAGTGGGGAAAAAAGTATTTAGTCAGCCACCAATTGTGCAAGTTCTCCCACTTAAAAAGATGAGAGAGGCCTGTAATTTTCATCATAGGTATACCTCAACTATGAGAGACAAAATGAGAAAAAAAAATCCAGAAAATCACATTGTAGGATTTTTAAAGAATTTATTTGCAAATTATGGTGGAAAATAAGTATTTGGTCAATAACAAAATTTCATCTCCAATTCATTCTTTAAAAATCCTACAATGTGATTTTCTGGATTTTTTTTTCTCATTTTGTCTCTCATAGTTGAGGTATACCTATGATGAAAATTACAGGCCTCTCTCATCTTTTTAAGTGGGAGAACTTGCACAATTGGTGGCTGACTAAATACTTTTTTGCCCCACTGTATTCCCCCACTTTATTAGTATTTAAATAGTATACATTTACACTGAACTTTATTTTTGAACAGATGACGCTGTATTAAGCAGTATATAAAAGGTGTTTCTGTTGCTCATGAAAACGTTTCTGAAACGTCTGTGTATTTGACAAATATAGCATTTTATTCACTTCATCTGTGAAAGAGTATGAAAACAATGCGTGAGCATCACTAAGGGGAGCAGAAAGTGTTCGGCTTGAAGTGTCCGTTTTCAACTCTGCCCCGACTGCAAGTGGCTACTCTCGTTAATCGCCGTCTGTAGCCGTGCTTCAAGTCGAACGCACCTGTTGTGAAGGGGATGGGCATGAGGTTTTGATGAAAATTTAGGTTTTTTTAATAATGATGTGCATAAATAGTTTATAATAATCTCTGTAAATATCCATAAAGATTTTTGATGGAAAGTTTTGGAGACTTTTAACAACTTTTTAACAACTGATAAATCAAATCAAGAGATTAGACCATTTTCACTTGGAAAGGGGAAAAAAATAATAAACTATTGATTTTTAAAGATAATCTTCAGCTCTGGAGACTTGAGCTGTTTATCTTGCTTTCTACATTGTGAAAACTTAACAGCTGCTAAATTCTGCTAAAATGAACAACACTTAATTAGGCAATGACTGAGGATTAGATGAAAATTAAGCAATGGCTACTTGAACAATTTGCTGTGCACAGAGCACAGAGAATCATGCTAAGAGAGAAAAAATAATAAAAAAGTGAAATGTTGTTTTTGTATTTATTATTATTTTGTGCATTATCACATAAAATGCTGATAATGTTTAGATGAGTTGTCTATAAGATTTAACATGGCTCATTCGAGTGGCAAAGTATTCATATGCGTCTCAATTCCTATTCCCATCAGCTTTTCAGTCACGCAACTTCGCGGGTCAACATGACAACCAGATAGATAAATATGTTTACTCACAGCCTTCTGATCAGGGATTCATGTCTGTCTTATTGTTTTATTTACTCAAAAAATAAAAACAGTAGAGTCAAATATTTCCTCAGGATCCCATCTGACACCTGAGTTCTTGGATGCCGCTTACAAATCAACTAATCTTGGAATATAAGGGTTTAGGCCGTTGTAGATCCATAGAAGTATGAACTTGAATGCATGACTAATTAAAATGCATGTTTAAGTTCATAGTTAGTTAAGAGGGGGGAGGGGAGCTAAATATGTAGAAATTCTCTTGACTGTAGTACAGAGCACAGAGATGTATTCTCACAAGAGATAATAAGTTCCACAGGTATCTAATATCTCCCTCACAGCACACAAATTAAAGATATGAAAAATATGAATCTCTCTCTGAGGACAAGCTATACCTGTTCGACACTCCAGAGTATTTAATTAAAGAAGGATTTCTCACTGATCCATATAAACATTTATGTAATCCGCACTACTCATCTCCCTCCTTTAGTTTAATATACCTTTGTTAGTCTCAATTCAGTTGTTCTCACAGCACTGTGAGCAGAGTTAGACAACAGAGACGAGCTAACAATATGGGATACAAGTTCCTCTGGGTGCAATTACTATGTCTCTCTCCCTCTCTTGAGGAGAGGGGATGCCCCCCATGAGTGAGACGCTTTAGTTGTCACGGTGGTGTTGCGGGATGCTGCCCCGGTGTCTGAGTTTGCTGCTCCCATGAGGAGGGGAATAATAGTGTTCGACTCAAAGGGCCGAAAAATCAATCGCACTTTACAGCCGCAGTGCAGGAGATTTCAGAATGTCTCTAAATGAAAACATGAGGGCAGGGAAACATGCAGTTTTTGGGACATTACTCCTGTGGCCAATTTCCTGCCAACTTCATCCTTAATTGTATTATTTTTTCCACATTGTTACAGAGAGTGAAGACAGCTTAGGTATGCACTTTTCACTGAAGTACTAGAGTCATCAGGCACACTTGCAGTTGGAGGGGGGAAATAAGGGCAGTTTGATGTCAGCCATATAAAAGACCATGAAGGGGGCTCTGAGTGGATCCAACACTTGATGCTTGAGCGGGTATAGATGTGTCAAAGCGGGCATTCAATTTGTGCTGCCTATTGCTTGAGCATCCTATTTCATTAAACGACATTAAATGACTATTGATTTGAATTCAACAGTATGGTCGTGTATTTGGTATGAATATATGGTGTTGTCTTTCTTAGCAACTTTCTGTTGAAATGTCTGTGCACAGTCCTGGGATGCTGAATGTTGTTTAGGCATTGAAGATGCTATTACAGCTCTTGGAGTGACTAATTTAATTAGCAATTTCTATTTGGATGTAATCAAAATAACTTCTCCTTGGCCCTTACATTGACATCTCTGATGATGTGTTCACTGGCATGAGCGTGGGACAACCTCTCACTCCAACGCTATCTCACGACCAATTCGTACGCATTTTACGAGGTGGCTAATTTGTACGAATTCGTACAACCTCACTCGTACGATTTTGTATGATTTGTCTAGAGCCCAGTGACAGGTAGGTTTAGGTGCGGGGTTAGGTGTATGTCATTCATACAAATTCATACAAATTGAGCAACTCATAAAATACGTACGATTTAGCACAAATCGTATGAATTTGTACGAGTGAGGTCATACGAATTAACCACCTCGTAAAATATGTACGAATTGCCGTGAGATCGGGCTGAAATGAACAATGAAATGATCCAACCAATTCCTGATAGACAAAATCAAGTCCTTCCCCACATATTGTTCTTCAGGAAGCTATTTCACTCAGATATATGTCACAATAGGGAAGAAAACTTACACTTCATGCCAACTTTAAAGGGATAGCTCACTTGTGATGGACTGGCCAACCATACAGATGTTGGGATAGGCTCCATCCTCCCCGCAGGCCTTTATAGGACAAGAGGTTCGGAAAATGAATGGATTGATAATTCACCAAAAAACGGGTAATTTACTCACCCTCATTTACCTCCAAACCGGGAATGACTTTCTTTCTTCTGTGGAACATAAAAGAAGATAAGTGAAGATATGTCACAAAATAGACTCAGAGGTTTTTTGGAAGTAAAAAAAAAAGGAAATCAGTAGTCACGAAAACTGTTCAGTTATCATCATTCTTCAAAATATAATTTTTGTGCAGAACTGTCAGTATGAGTACTTAAATGTATTGCTGTGGATGCGCCATTATGGACAGCTCTCACCTTCTATTAGCAATTAGCAATTAGCAGAACAGTCGATCTCGACAGCTGGCTGAGGAGGAGTTTCATGTGTTTCACAAGAGACAAATGGAATGACTGCAGAGGGACTCACCTGACTGTCATAAGCACTAATAAAATCACTTTTTAGAGATAGAGAATATTAGTAGTATGTCTTGTGACACAGAAAAAGTGTTTAAAAAAACTATATTAAAAAAGTGTGTGTGTGAGGATGTGACATCACCTGCACAGCATCCTGGGTGTGTATGTGTGATGCATATTTGTGTTTGTCTGTATATGTGTGTGTGTGTGTGTGTGTGTGTGTGTAAGAGCAGGTCTGCATGTTTGTAAGGTGTGTGCATGTGGCTCCTGACTCTGGAAATGTCAGACAGACTTCAGGCTGAGAGGGGAGCCAAGCAGAGAGATCTGCCCTGCCCACCGTCACACACACACACACACACACACACACACACACACACACACACACACACACACACACACACACACACACACACACACACACTGCATATTTGTGTTTGTCTGTATATGTGTGTGTGTGTGTGTGTGTGTGTGTGTAAGAGCAGGTCTGCATGTTTGTAAGGTGTGTGCATGTGGCTCCTGAGCTCCTGACTGTCAGACAGACTTCAGGCTGAGAGGGGCCCCCAGCCACACACACACACACACACACACACACACACACACACACACACACACACGGTCAGACAAAAAGTGAGCTTTTAGTGCTGTCATGCACACCACTACGGGAGAGGAGCAGAGTGCACGATAGGACACACACACATGCACACATCCATACTTTCATCGTTTCCTTTTTTTTTGTATGTATTGTATGTGTATGGACACACACACACAAAGATGCACAGTAATAATATTATCCTTTAGTGTTAAGCTGGGAAAACAAAGTGGGTTTTAATTACAGATCATGTGTTATCAAACATGGCAAGGTCTGAAAAAGCACAATATGCAGTGATGTGCGGTGTGGTGGGGGCAGGGGTGGTGCTGATGAATTATTTTGTGTGTGGGTGTGTGTGTTGAGAGAGGGGGGCATTATTTGTAGTAAAGCTATAAGGAGCATTAGCCATCAATCCTGGCCATCAAATCAGGCCATAGTGTGCTGTTGTGCCTATTACTTCTGAATTTATTTCCCTAAATTAAATCGGACTCTGAGCTCTCAGCTGCTTCATGTGTGTATGCACTTTAAAAAAAAAATCCATTTCCCTGCCTATTTGTCAAAATGTAGTGTGTGACAGTGAAGTAATACACATTTATTATGCCAATGTAAAACAACAGGGTGTGTATATCATTAATTAACACAATATCTGTGGAGAGAGTTACGCTTGTGTATGTGAAGAATTCTCACATCCATCTATGCATAGGCAAATATGTATAACTCAATCTAATAAATCTCCTAACTTACTTTTTCTCCTCACACCCCCTTATTAGAAAATCAGTATCAATTTATTTTAGGCCAAACTTGGAGTGATTCTGAATATATTGTCCTTCAGGAGGAATAATAAATAAAGGCCTGTCTGATACAGTCATACACTTTATGAAGGTTGTTATTTGGTTTTCACAACTAATGTGGTTTCACAAGTAATGTAGACAATTTCTAAATGTATCAGTATACATATAGTAGGCCTATAAACACAGTGTATTTGGTTTACACTTATCCAATGACAATTTAGATGACATGACGACTGTGTAAATTCACTTTCATCCATAACTGTAGAGGCCAAAGCCCCTCTTATCACTAATAATAGAACGAAAATGATCGCTTTTAAAATGATAAGTGCGTGAAGAACTACTTTAAATGCAGTGTTTAAATTAATTAACTGTAAACATGATTCATTTGAAGGATATTATCTAAAAGTATAATTGCCCACTGGGATTAAAATGAACTCCGTTGGTCGTACCGTCTCCCCACTGCGCCGCAAAACCACATCACTTTTATTCAAGTAAAAAGATTAATATGCATTTAAGAGAAACAGGTCTTAATCTCAATCTAAGGGACATTTAAAGCGCGCTGGGAGTCGCGGCTGTGAGCGTGTGCTGATGCCGGCGGTCATGCTCTCTAATGCGGCTCATTTGAAGCTGGGCGCCCGCTGTGCGCATCAAGCGATACGGATCACCATCCAGAACCTCAAAAAATAACAAGAAATACCAATTTCTCTGCCGGACCTGAACATTCTCTGCTCTGAATTTTCACCACAGGATTAAAGTGGTGCAATTAGAGTGTTATATTAATACGGAGTGGATAAACACCGGAACGGATCGGAAAGTTGGTCTGTTCTGCATCAAATAATGGCACATTAATCTCTCTCCCTCTCGATGGCGCTTATTAGACTGGTATTTTCAGAAAGGGAATCTGAGAAAAGTCTGAATAGAAAAGCTACTTTCTCCGTCTCTCTCGCTCTTTCTCTCTGTCGTTACCACAAACATGTTTGTTTATTTATTAACTAAAGAAATTGTGATCAGTGATACCTATAAATAGTTAATATATTTTTCACAGTTAGTATACTGATCATGTGCTATTCTAGCCCACAGTGTAAATCACTGAATAATACAAGTTGAGTTCAAATTAGTAATATTTAATCTCTCTAAATTTTTTTTATAAATGAATACATAAAAACACTCAGTATGTGAGTCACTCATCTGCATCTTAATCAGTTTAACAACTTAATCAACTTTTATCCAGTTGCCTCCTTCAGTTTATCCCAATTGTCTAGGCCTTGACAGCATCTGACACAGGATTGCTGACAACCCTGCATCTCCTTAAATTGCATGATGACTAAAGGGCACCATGTTACGAAATATGTAAATTTTTTAGAGCATATGAAGATCACAAACATCAAAGTTTAGTTTTATGGTTATAAGGGAACAAGAAGCCATTTAATGTTAATGGGAGAGGTTGAAGTGAAATTCTTACCTCTAAAGATAAGAATTCATAAAGACATCTTCCGATTAGAAAATTGTACGTCCTTTACGTTTTCCCCAACTGAAACTATTTTGGACGTCTGGAGCAAAAATCAGGTGTGATACATGCAAGTTAACGTGTTTCAAATGTACTCCTTAATCAGTGTTGGGGAGTACTAGTTACATGTAACAGAATTACGTAATTTAATTACAAAATAAATGTAACTGTTATCAGTTACAGTTACTGAGAAAAAAATGTGTAATTAAATTAGTTACTTTTGAAAATGTTAAAGATTACAAAGGGGGTTACATCTGAATATTTTAACACACAGACACCGTCTTGCAGATTCAATTGATTTATTTTCCAAATTGCATTGACTGGTCTAAAATATGAGACACCAATGTTTCAGAACTTTAGGTCACAGAATAGGACACGTTTATACAATAACTGTTTTATTTCCTATTTGGGTTTATGTATATGCCTTTTTTTTAAGATTAACTGTTAGATGCCTGTGTGTCAAAGCTATGCACATTTTTTTTTATTTCAAAAACAGTATTATAGATATTAAACTATTTCTTGATATGGTTTTAAATCTGTATTTAACCTCAGAATGATCTCAAAGTAAAAAGAGGTGCTTTTGTGATGGCTGTGTTTTAAAAATAAATGATTATAATCTTAATTCAAATGATGAAGGATTCCGAAAGTCTTACAGTAATGAGTGTTGAGTACCACTGTAAGATTAACCCTGCCTGTTTAAATGTTTCAAAATGATTGAAAACATTTGTTAGAAATTTAGAAAAGCAATCAAAAAGTAATCAAATGTAATCAGTTACATTACTTTAGTTAAGTAATTGAAATAGTTACATTAATTATTACATTTTAAATAGGGTAACTTGTAATCTGTAACCTATTACATTTCCAAAGTAACCTTCCCAACACTGTCCCTAATATAGTGAAACCTGTTGAACACTGACTAGTGAGCCAGACCTCATTAGTTATGAATTGGCCCAATCATGTTTCTATTTAAAGCTAGTGTGTTTTTTTTTTGTTGTTGTTGTTGTTTTTTCACAGGTTTCTGTGAGGGTTATATTTAGGGGTAGGTGTTGGGTCATTAACCTGATATAAAAACAATGAAAGCAAAATCATTACATCTATGCATGTTCTCATAAAACATGGAAACCAGTGTGTGTGTGTGTGTGTAGATACTGTTCAGGGCAAATTTGACAAAACCTTCCTTTTGGGGATATCTGCATTTGGAGAAACAATTCATAAAGCAGAGCGATGTAAAAAGAGAGAGAGAGAGAGAGATGGTGAGTAAGTGAACTTGTACTCACCTCTCCTCCCTGAGCCCTGTGCTAGCTAGGCTGTGGAGTGACATTCACACACTGACCCTAGATGACACTCTGGACTGAAGAAGTGAGATGTGTGTATTGGGGCTTGCTAGGTTTGTGGTGATACATAAAGCTCTGACTCACAATGATGAAGTGCTTCCTGAGGGTCTCAGGGCATAATACGCACACATGTCTAATAATAGTTCAGATTAAATGTTTAGTGACAGCGTTGACAGACTGAAGAAAGAAACTTTCTGCATTATTTAGGTCAGAATTAAACTGAGATTTAGTATCATCAAACCCTAAATGCCAAAAAAAGAAGAAAATGCTAACTGAATTTTAATTTTCACAACTATAAATGGGAAGTGATGCAGTTAAATAAGATAGGTGCCACAACTGTGCTAGACAATCCCAGAATACAGTGTAAAAATACATTCAAGATGGTGGATGAGTAATGAGATTACAAATATGCCACTTAATAAGTATTTGTTTGTAAAAATTGATTGTGATTTGAGTCTCATACTGTTTTTTTTTTGGGGGGATGCGTAGCTGCTCCATATAGCCTTCCAAATAAGTCATACGAGTTAAGATGTTACCTCAGAAAATATCTGCTTAAGCAGGAAATAGAAAATGAGGCAGCTCATTAGGTTTTGGAAGACACCCATAAAACCACTTCAAACTACAGTTCAGAACCAAATGGTTAGTTATAGCCATGTAACATTTTACAGACATAATTACACTGTATATAAGCTGATAAAAGATTAAAATATCTCCGGATAATAGATGGTCCTCATAGCAGTGCTAAAAATCACAATGTTTTCTGTAACTTTGCAGGTTCTGATCGGTCTCTCTCTCTCTCTTTATATATATATATATATATATATATATATATATCCTCATTGTTACAGGTCCTGTATACCACAGAATGCAAATGGAAAAATAAGATGAAATGTGTTCAACTTGAGCATTTTCCAGCTAATTCCAACTGTGTCCTTTACAGAGTCACCTAACTAGTGTGTATCTGAGTGTTGGCTCAGCAGAAAGAAGTGTGATGAATTGAGGAGAGAAGATTTTAATGAACGCACCTTCTCAGAGTCACCTTCTGTTTTACATATACGCTGATGGACTAAAACAAACAAATATGATTCTGTGGAATCGAGTTCATATCTTCATGTTACATTCTTACAGTTCCCACAGCACATTTAAAGTGGGGGTGCATTTAAAAATACACCAATTAGAGGAATGTTAAATGCAGGCAGCTGTCTAAATGTATTCTTGTCATCCTAAATGGTAGAATCCATGTATATGTATATTATATGTATATTAAATGTATAGTAATGTTTTCTGATGTGCTATGTGATTTTCCAACTTAAGTCTGATATATTTCAGTGTATGCTTACTTTAATGACAGTAAAGGATTTAAATATATATGATTAAAAAAAAAGATATATTAAGACAATATGTTGCATAATCCAGCATATGTTTAGATTTATATTATGTATTGTTGAAGTTAAACATTTTTGAAAAGTAAGACTTTAGATGTAATTTTTATTTATTTATTATTATTATTATTTTTTACTGCAATTAAACAATACTAATTTGGTCACGTTTTAGTTTAGGGACCAATTCTAACTATTAACTAATTATTATGACTTTTGGCTCAATCAACTCCTAATTTGCTTATTAATAGTTAGTAAAGTAGTTGTTTAGGTATGGGGTAGGATTAGGGGAAGTAGAATATGTGCATGCAGAATAAAGCATTGATATGTACTTTATAAGTACTAATAAACAACCAATATTCTAGTGATATTGCATGCTCATAAACAACTATAGTGAGAGTTGGTTCCTAAACTAAAGTGCTATAAATAATTTTCCAACTTTCTTGGGCAAAGTTTCATCATTTACTGATAGATGAGAGGTTATGGTAATATATGAAGACTGACCAATGGTTCCCCCATTTCAACCAGGATTTGTAAAAATTTGTACAGTACATTCCTACATATTCATTTTAGATTAGTTTCGGTCCATGCTTTTTTTTTTTTTTTTTGCTCTGGTGTTACAATATAACTGCTCGACTGTTGTCTTCTAAATACACCATCACCTAATATAACAAAAGCCTGAATTCTGTTTTAAACAAAGTTAATCTCTCTGAATCATAGAGAATTTCACTCACCCATAACTAAATTGACTGTAACCTGCTGGTGGTTTGGTCTTTCATGTTCATGTCAAAAGTGCTCTGAAGCCTTAAACAATACTTATTTTGATCCTGTCAGACTAGCAGTACAGAACAGGGTAGAAAGGGCAGTCTCTGTGCCATACGAGGAGGACAGAGTCTTGCTAAAGCATCTGTGCTTCACAAATGCCACACTTTATTGGATGGAAGTACCCAGGTTAGGCTCATCTGCACTTCTAACATTTCATGTAATTTCTTGTTCTCCTGTTCCCTCTTTTAAAGCACATGTGTTAGTCACTGGGATCACTGGCAAAGAAAACGTCATGTATCTGCAAGGATAGCAGAATCTAGACCCATTTATGCAAGCTCCAAATTGCATTTGCATTATGTTTATATGTGTGTGTGTGTGACAGTTTGACAAGGCCTATTTAAACAGCTTGTTTGCGTCTCTGTATAGCCTTCAGAAGGATCTCAGGATAAGGAACAATTTGATGGTTTATTTTTAATGGCATCCCAGATCGGAGGATTATATGTTTATTCTGAGCATTTGCCTGCAGTTTGTTTTGTAAACAAGGCACAATGTAACCGAGTTCGCAAATAAACTTGGGTTAAAAGAGGCTGTTTCCTATTTAAAGGGGTCATAGGATGCTACATGCACTTTTTACAAGTAGTTTGAACTGAAATGTGTGTTGGCTGTGTGTGTACACAACCCCCCTATAATGATAAAATCCACCCAGTGGGTTTTTTTTCCGCAGTGGATTACATTTGTTTCTGAAGGGAATGCGCCCCCGATCTACATAAATGTGTCTATGTTTGTGCAAATCATTCATGATCCAGCTTCACCTACAGAAGAAGTGAGCATAATGTTTTGTAATGAATCTTTGCAAATTGCCTTTCCTAATAATGTGCTAATTAGCAAGTTTCCCCATGAATGCGGCTAAAGTAAACAGTCCCTCTGAGAGCAGCTCAGAAGAGAGGGGCGGGGTCAGCAGAGCTCATTAACATTTAAAGGAAAATGCTACAAAAAACGGCTTGATCTGAAAAGAGCTGTTTTTGACAGGGTAAAAAAAATTGTTTTTTACACTACCATTGAGAAATTTTAACCAAACTATGTTACAGACAGTCATTAAGACCCTAAAGAATCCTATCAACTTGTGGAAAATGGGCATCCTATGACCCCTCCTATTTAATGACGTTAACTATTAATAACAGTGTCTGTTTACTTAAAAAAGGGTTGAACATTTTTTGTGCCTTTAATGGCTGACAGATGTCAACCCCGGATGCGAGTGTTGAGTTGCGTCAAAAGCAAATAAATCCTATTATAATGTAATAATGTGGTAATAATAATGTTATAATATATTATAGCACTGTCTACACTGTATACAGTTATGTGTTCAATTTCTGAAATACTCTGCTGAGAAACAGGAGAAATGGAAGAGCAAAACAGCATTCACTCTGACATATTTTGTTTAAACAGCTCCTTTGCATCTCTGTACAGACTTCAGAAGGATCATAGCGTCAGGAACAAGTGGATGGATTATTTTAATGGCGTCTTAGATCGCCTTGGAGGATTATTGTCACACTTGCCTACTGTGAAGGAATGAGGAGCGAAGGAGCGAGGAGACGTAGGAGTTTGCACACGGAACAATCTTTAATCACAGGAAGGAAGGAGCACACGTTCAATATCGGACAGCGAAACATAGGTATTGCCTACATTTAGGCAATACCTAAATACTTTATAACAACTATAAATACACAACTAATGAGGGAGGAAACGAGACACACATAGGAGCAATAAACACAATTAACATGGGGGCGAAACTAGGTCAGGGCAAGCACAAGGAGGGGAAAAACACTCAAACACAGTCCAGGGGCGTGACAGATCACCCCCACTCCTGGAAGGCATGTCCTAGCGCCGAAGGAACAACACAGGGAGGGATGGGTGGGACCTTGGGAGGAGGCTCGGGAGGAGGATGACAAAAAGAGTCCAGGGCAGATCAGATGGAGGGAGGAGCCAGGGAGGAAACAGGAGGGACTTGGAGCATGCGGTGCCAGGTGGGACCCAGGCCACAGCCATAATGGCGACCCACGGTGGAGCCGACGGAGGGAAGAGCCATGGAGGAGGAAGGGCTGACAACTCCAGGGGTCGACCAATGGCGCCGGAGCAGGTGGCAGAGGAGCCTAAGGCAGAGACGGAGAGCCGATGAGCCAGGGCGACGGGGAGGATCCGGAGGGCCGAGGCGGAGCCAAAGGGATGGAGGAGCCTGATGGAGCCGGAGGGACGGTGGGAAGAGGCGCAGCCGGAGGAGTGGAGTCCCGAGGTGATGGATTGTTGACGACAGACCAAGGTGGAGCTGGAGGGACGAGGGAGCCCGGCAGAGCCAGTGGACTGATGGGCCAAGGCGGAGCAGAGGGCGCTAGGAGCCATGGTGGAGCAGCAGGGTCAACGGGCCGAGGCGGAGTCTGGGTCTCAGAGGCTGGAGGTGGAGACCAGGGATTCTGCAGCCACTGTGACGATGGAGGATGGCAGACCCGCGGAGCTCGCACCGTACCGATGGTGGGCTGAGGGCGAGCAGAGCGGCTGCCAAATGATAGCAGAAGAGGAGGAAAAAGTAGGCGGGAGGGTGGAAATTTGTGAGCCTCCGGGCTTTCAGGGCTTAACTCAGAAATGGGAGCCCTCTCTGGGCTGGACGGGGGAACAGGAGCCCTCTCTGGGCTAGACATGGGAACAGGAATTTTCTCTGGGCTAGTCATGGGAACAGGAACTTTCTCTGGGCTAAACTCAGAAACGGGAGGGACAGATTTCACCGACGGAGGAGGAAGGAAAGGGGGCAGGTCGGTAAACAAGTCAATTAAGTTTTCAATTAATATGAGGGAGAAACTAGGTAAGGCAAGCACAAGGAGAGAAAAAACACTCAAACACAGTCCAGGGCCGTGACAATTATATATTTGTTCAGAACATTTGATTTCAGATTGTTTTGCAAACAAGGCACAGTGTACTGCAGAGTTCGCTAAGAAACATTTGTTGAAAGATGACGCATCCAACTGTATTGACTATGAAAGCAGCTGCATCGCAGACTGTAAGTAAACTATGGAGCCAGAATGATCTCAATAATAATTCATGCAAAAGACGCGATTCACATGCATGAGAAATAATTCACGTGCACGAAAAAAAAAAAATTCACAAAAACCAATTCACATGCACAAAATAAGAATATTGTAGCGTCTGGACCAATCAAACACACAATATATATTTTGTTTTTATATTTAACAAATACTCTGTAACCCCCCTCAGTTAACAAGCCATATGAGGACCCATGAACCCTTCCCCCCGAAATGCGTAACACCCCAGGAAGCAGAACAGGCCCCTTGTTGCATGGCAACCAACGCTGATATCACTGGGTTTATTGGCCAAAAGAATGCAAAGCAGGGAAAATCCCTGCATGTCCCAGGGCAAGAGGCAGAGTAGAAATTGACTTTTCTACTAATTAATTCATAGGAAAACCTTTCTTTGAATGAAGGCTCATATAAATGGTACCAGTATAAATCGGTCTAATTTTGGGCGAAGAAATCCCATTCTTCAGTACTGTGTAGGTGATCTGAGCGATGCTCCTCATTTCACTGATTTAAGGCCTTAGTATGTGTTATGTATCATTGTATTCATATCGACCCACTCATGTGAAACATTTACGTAACTCTTATACATGCGCGCACCAAGTTCTGATTATAACTAGTTATGGTTAATTATTCATATTTCCCATGAGCTGATTCGTTACAATATATATATTCATAAAATACGTTTCACAAATGCAAAACACAACTCACAGATGTACAACTGTGTACAAAATGTTTGAATGTTTAAAATTCACGAGTTTATCATGGGCTGTGAATGTGAATCGCCTTGGATTTGTGTGTGTATTTTTGAGACTTTCCTGGCAGCAAACTCCTCCCATGCGGGACACTCATACTCCTTAGCCAATCAGATTTGAGCCTTTCAGTCGACCAATCATAACCCACTGTGGACATATCAATCGCGTAACCTTGGCGGGCCTACCTGGATGCTGACGTCATTAGCGCGAGACCACCGTTCAAGTTACGATTCAGCAGAGGTATGTGCAGTTGATTATTTTATTTCAGTTAACTAGACAAATAAAGGTTTATCGTTTTATTTTTTGCATGTTTACTTAAAACTTGGAAGTAAAATCGGTAATTTAGACACTCGATAATGTGAATAATGTAAGCCAGCGGCTGCTATGAATACAGATAGTGCTGTTCAATTAATACACACTAATTGTTTTCCTTGATTTTTCAGGATTTAAACACTTTGGCACAACATCTGGATGACAGTTACAGACGTCTTCGTTCACATTAATCTTTATCTCTTTCATGTACATCACCTTTATGTATTAATTTCTTAATGTAATCAACAATAATTTACTTTTCATATTATATTACTGTGATTAACCATTGCTAATGTTATTCTTATGTTGTGTTGTGTATTTTAATCTCAAAGATTTGTACATCACAAGACGATTTTGGTAAGCAGCAGTTGTATTTGCTTGGTAACAGTTGTGGAATTTATGCTGGTCAGACAAATACTGATCATAAAGAATGCAACAAAGATTATTCAGTAATCTTTATTCAGTTATTTGATCACTTTAGCTCATGCTTTCTGCTCTTTCTGTATCTGCATCTCTTGTAAAAAATATAAGAGTTAGCATGCCAAGGTGTTAACTGCTTTGAATATCAGACCAAAACCTGGCACGTCCTGACAGAGAGACATAGTGAAAGACTGGATCTTAAACATTTGATTAATTGACTTTTCACATGATCTATTACACTGATACAATTATCATTCAGCCACAAAATGTATTTTAAAAGAATGCTAAAGACTCTAAATGGGACACTTCACCAGCCATTCAGTGTAACTGAGGTTTAAATACTGGTGAACTTCTAGCGAGCGTCAAACTGGTATTGAGCCAATCTCAGACCTATGCGAGAGACATATTCAACTGTGCTACGTTTGTACTCCATAACTGTCAATTCATATTTCATGTTACAGGCACATTGCAATTAATCATGGTCAGGTCATTTCATGGACATTTTATTCCCAAAATATTCAGAAAACTTTAATACATTTTAATAAATTAATAGATCTTATACAGCAACTGTAACAACTGACTTGTTTTGATAGTTTTAATTCTGACATAAAACTAGAACAATAACAATAACATTTAACATTGCATAAAGCTTTACGGTAACGCTTTAGATTACAACCTGCAATGTACTGCGTAAGTAAACAGAATTTACAGTGTAACATTTTTGTAATTACAGTGTACCTATTCAGTACCTCCGTAGGTATAAGGTAACAATATGCGAAGTTTGGAGAATAAAGGAGTAATAATCTGTAAAATTATAAATGATTTCTACTGTCAGTATTTTGAAAGTAAGGGGTACCTATCCTAATATTACAGGGTATGTATGACCTCTTATATTTGCAAGCGATTAAGCAAAAACATACACTGTGTACTTTTTTATAGCCTACACATATAAAACACGCTGGTAATTGTTTCAATCCAAACACTCGGTTGAGACTGTGGGTTAGGAAGCTGGCTTGATGTGACCCAATTTGGGTTGATATCAGTAAGTAACCCGACGTTGCTGGGTTATGGATGTGGAGGACGTGAATGAGAGCATGCAGCAAGTCACGTGAGTTCAAAGTTTAACTGTATAATCTGTATAAGTATGGAGTTGCTTTGCTTTTTTCTGAACTGGTGTAATAAATTTTATTCTGTTGCCTGTGTTGTTACTGTTGTCATATTGTGTGTGATTTGAATTTTAAAACCCATTTTGTGTTAATTTAACCCAGCAGTAGGCCTATAGTAAATTGCAAACAATATTTGAATTAAATAAAACAGTCCTCCATGTTTATTGATACATTACCTGACATATAATGTATGTATGTATGACCTAATGTATAAACAATTGTTTCAGAGAAATTTGTTGTAGCCACTTACCCTGTAACTACATGGAACAAGGGGGAAACAAAGCACCACTTTAATTTACAGCCCGCAAATGTTGTATTTACCCTGTAACTACATGGAACAAGGGGGAAACAAAGCACCACTTTAATTTACAGCCCGCAAATGTTGTATTTACCCTGTAACTACATGGAACAA
>NW_015506886.1:136386-165077 GCF_001515645.1 Sinocyclocheilus grahami
CTGAAATCGACGAATAAGCTTTCATAAGGTAAGTAGACTTGTGAATTATAAATCATAGCAGAAACTCATTAACTCATTTCACTAGATGTCCAGTTTTGTTGTTCAGTAATCTCCATCATGTCCGTCCTTTTAAAATAAAATGTGTACCCCATGGTTAAAAAATAGGCCTATAATAAAATACCAATATAAAATTATAAAAAGTATATATCGTCTTTCTAAATCATTCCCAAAGATAAGATTGTTATTTAGGCCATACATACCACGTACTATTAGAATAAGCACCTCTTAGTTTCAAAATACTTACAGTATAAATTATTTGTAATTTTACAGGTTGTTACCCCTTTATTCCCCAAACTTCGCATATTATTCCCTTATACCTACACAGAGGTACTGAATAGGTACACTATAATAACAAAAGAGTGACACTGTAAATTCAGTTTACTTACGCAGTTCTTTGCAGGTTGCATATCTGGTTGTTACCCCCTTATTACCCAAACCTAACACATTGTTCCCTTATACCTACACATATGTTCTTTATAGGTACACTATAATTACAGAAACGTACACTGTAAATTCAGTATACTTACATAGTTCTTTGCGGGTTGTAATCTAAAGCGTTACCAGCTTTACACCTTGAACATGTACAAAGTTATGGGGTCCTGTTATAAACAAAACAAAAATTGTAGTAATAATTCATGACTTAAAAAGCTGTTGAAACTGTCAAAAAGAATGGGTTGCAACATGACTGTTATGAAAGAGTTACAGTTCCAAATGAAACTTCTAGATTCACATCACCTCATAACTTGTGGCAGGGGATGACGTAGGAATAGTAGGGTCACAGGTTGTCTCAGCAGCTACTTATACATCATCAGCCTCACAATTCTGAAATGAATAGTATCTGCAGCATTAACAAACTTAAATTAAATGTACACGGTCTCCAATGTGTGCATGTTATCACATTATCATCACTTGAATGCGAGCCATCACAGGACTTTACACACAAGACAAGCTCTGCTGTGACAGCTCTTTCATATTCTCAATAAACAAAAAGTATATTTTCATAATATTCTTATATTTATTTACCATATGTCCCATCAGTAAAACATTGTTTTATGCTTTACACTGAGTTTCTGAATCTAATATCTTAATGTGGTATGGTATCCACGTGAATAATGATTATTTATTAAATCATAATAAATCATAATACTCTAAACAGCAGCCACTGGCTTACATTGCTCACTTTAGCGAGTGTCTAAACAACTGATTTTACTTCCAAGTTTTAAGTAAAAATGCAAAAATAAAACGATAAACCTTTACTTGGCGTTGAAATAAAATGATCAACTGCACATACCTCTGCTGAATCGTAACTTGAACGGTAGTCTCGCGCTGATGACGTCAGCATCCAGGTAGGCACGCCCAGGGCACGAGATTCATACACCCACGGTGGGTTATGATTGGTAAACTGACAGGCTCAAATCTCATTGGCTAAAGAGCACGAGTGTCCCGCGTGGGAGGAGTTTTTTTGTATTTTTAAAGTTAACTCATGAAATTCAAAAATGTTGTACACAGTTGTACATCTGTGAATTGTGTTTTGCATTTGTGAAACGTATTTTATTAATTTATTAATATATTTTGTGCACATGAATTGGTTTTTGTGAATATATATATATATATATTTGCTGGTGTGAAGTTGCTGAAATCGACGAATAAGCTTTCATAAGGTAAATAGACTTGTGAATTATAAATCATAGCAGAAACTCATTAACTCATTTCACCTGATGTCCAGTTTTGTTGTTCAGTAATCTCCATCATGTCCGTCCTTTTATAATAGAATGTGTACCCCATGGTTAAAAAATACCTATACGCCTATAATAAAATACCAATATAAAATTATAAAAAGTATATATCGTCTTTCTAAATCATTCCCAAAGATAAGATTGTTATTTAGGCCATACATACCACGTACTATTAGAATAAGCACCTCTTAGTTTCAAAATACTTACAGTATAAATTATTTGTAATTTTACAGGTTGTTACCCCTTTATTCCCCAAACTTTGCATACTATTCCCTTATACCTACACGGAGGTACTGAATAGGTACACTATAATTACAAAAAAAGTGACACTGTAAATTCAGTTTACTTACGCAGTTCTTTGCAGGTTGCATATCTGGTTGTTACCCCCTTATTACCCAAACCTAACACATTGTTCCCTTATACCTACACATATGTTCTTTATAGGTACACTATAATTACAGAAACGTACACTGTAAATTCAGTATACTTACATAGTTCTTTGCGGGTTGTAATCTAAAGCGTTACCAGCTTTACACCTTGAACATGTACAAAGTTATGGGGTCCTGTTATAAACAAAACAAAAATTGTAGTAATAATTCATGACTTAAAAAGCTGTTGAAACTGTCAAAAAGAATGGGTTGCAACATGACTGTTTTGAAAGAGTTACAGTTCCAAATGAAACTTCTAGATTCACATCACCTCATAACTTGTGGCAGGGGATGACGTAGGAATAGTAGGGTCACAGGTTGTCTCAGCAGCTACTTATACATCATCAGCCTCACAATTCTGAAATGAATAGTATCTGCAGCATTAACAAACTTAAATTAAATGTACACGGTCTCCAATGTGTGCATGTTATCACATTATCATCACTTGAATGCGAGCCATCACAGGACTTTACACACAAGACAAGCTCTGCTGTGACAGCTCTTTCATATTCTCAATAAACAAAAAGTATATTTTCATAATATTCTTATATTTATTTACCATATGTCCCATCAGTAAAACATTGTTTTATGCTTTACACTGAGTTTCTGAATCTAATATCTTAATGTGGTATGGTATCCACGTGAATAATGATTATTTATTAAATCATAATAAATCATAATACTCTAAACAGCAGCCACTGGCTTACATTGCTCACTTTAGCGAGTGTCTAAACAACTGATTTTACTTCCAAGTTTTAAGTAAAAATGCAAAAATAAAACGATAAACCTTTACTTGGCGTTGAAATAAAATGATCAACTGCACATACCTCTGCTGAATCGTAACTTGAACGGTAGTCTCGCGCTGATGACGTCAGCATCCAGGTAGGCACGCCCAGGGCACGAGATTCATACACCCACGGTGGGTTATGATTGGTAAACTGACAGGCTCAAATCTCATTGGCTAAAGAGCACGAGTGTCCCGCGTGGGAGGAGTTTTTTTGTATTTTTAAAGTTTTAAAAATACACACACAAATCCAAGGCGATTCACATTCACAGCCCATGTTAAACTCATGAACTTTAAACATTCAAAAATGTTGTACACAGTTGTACATCTGTGAATTGTGTTTTGCATTTGTGAAACGTATTTTATTAATATATATTCTTATTTTGTGCACATGAATTGGTTTTTGTGAATATATATATATATATATTTTTTTTTTTGTGCACATAAATTATTTTTCATGCATGTGAGTTGGGTTATGCATGTGTGCATCGCGTCTTTTGCGTGAATTATTATTGAGATCATTCTGGCTCTATAGTAAACAATGTTCTATTGTTTTATGCTAACAATGTTTTCAAAATAATTTTTATGATTTAAAAAAAAATAAGTAAATAAATGTAAATACACAAATAAATGTATATAAATGTACAACTTTACTAACAGTATAAATGAACCTGAAGGAACAAAACCATATCATGACCACTTTAATTGTAATTCCACTAAGACATTACTTATCAGTGTGTTGCTAATGATTTTATGCAAGGTCATTTCACTGTTTATCGGGCATTTTAGTTAAGCATCTTTTGTTTTCATATTTAACAAGCTGTCCAATATGATGCATTTAAAGAGCAATTATGTTACTTCATTAGCTATTTGGTCTCAGACAAATCAATCTATAATTAATCAGATCGAATGTCTTTACAATAGAGCTTTGAAAATGTTTAGATAGAAAGCAAATAAGATACCACCATTGTGATCTTAAGTAAATATAAGATTTTGAGTTTTTCTCACTCAATTTGTGTTTAAATGTTGAAAAGGTCTTGCCCCAATGCTCTTGCCCCTAAATTTTTTGAGAGATTGCAGGGGAGCAGCAGATCCACCAGAGCAGCAGATCCACTAATTGCATTTGAAATTAGCTTAAAGGGTGAGACAGTACAGCTGGGTGAGACAGCCAAGTTGAAAACCTGTTAAAAAGCTTGTAAATAAAAGAGTATAATATATCCAAGTCAAGAAAAAAAACAACAACAATATATATATATTGTTATATATACGATTTCAGTGATCTTGTTTTCAGCAGCGATGAACCTTCTCGTTAAGTCAGCAGAAAAGTTGCAGCGGGGTGCAGTGTTGACTAGTGGCATCCAGCAGGTACCCATAAGAGCATTTATGGATGACCTCACCATCACGGCAAAATCAGTACCCGAAGGGAGATGGATCTTGGAGGATCTGGTTGAGCTCACCGATTGGGCAAGGATGGAGTTTAAACCTGAAAAGTCCAGACACCTGGTATTGAGGAAGGGGCGCATTCAGGACCGGTTCCGTTTTAGGATAAAAAATACCATCATGCCAACGGTCCAAGAGAGACCAGTGAAGAGCTTGGGGAAGTGGTATAGGGCAGACCTCAATGATAAGCAGAGTGTGAGGGAGATGATTATCCAAGCAGAAACCTGGATGACATCCTTAGAGAAGAGTGGCCTACCCGGCAAATATAAGGCCTGGGGGTACCAACATGGGGTACGTCCTAGACTGCTCTGGCCTCTGCTTGTTTATGAGGTACCTGTCTCGACTGTAGAGAGACTGGAGAGAAAGATTAACACCTATTTAAGGAGGTGGCTGGGTGTCCCAAGAAGTTTTTTGCTCCATTGGCCTGTACAGCACAGGCAGCAAGCTGCAGCTGCCGGTGACATCAGTGTTTGAGGAGTATAAGGGAGCAAAGACACGCCTGGCCATGATGCTGCAAGACAGCAAGGACAAAAGAGTATGCCAGGCAGGCATTGTGGTCAGGACAGGCCGTAAATGGTCAGCCAGCAGAGCATTGATGGAGTCTGAAGATTGGCTGCAGCATGCGGACATTGTTGGGACAGTAGCCCAGGGCAGGCTTGGACTGGGTTGTTTCACCAGAACGAGTTGGAACAAAGCCGACCCAAAGGAACGCCGCAGCATGGTACAGAGGGAGGTCCGCAAGGCAGAGGAGGAAATCCGACATGTTAAGGCTGTAGCCATGAGAAAACAGGGCAGCTGGACAAGGTGGGAGGGCATACGACAAAGGGCCCTGACGTGGCAGGACATTTGGATCATGGAGGGACGCCGGATAAAGTTCTTGATGTGTTCTGTCTACGATGTGCTGCCTACTCCATCAAACCTCCATATTTGGGGATGGCAGAGAGTCCCAGCTGCAATTGTGTGGAATGCAAGCCAACCTTGAGCATGTCCTCTCAGCATGTCAGTCAAGTCTGGCAAATGGGAAATTCCGGTGGCGTCATGATAAGATCCTGTCTCAGTTGGCAGATGGTGTGGAACAGGCAAGGAAGAAGGTTAAACTTTCCAGCGGGCACCACTTTATTCAGTTTGTCAGGACAGGAGAAAGCACTGCAGCAGGACGGTGGAGTAGAGGGGTCTTGGCCTCAACAAATGACTGGGAGATGCGGACAGATCTGAAGAAGCGACTAAAATTCCCAGAGGAGATAGCACACACCAGCCTCAGACCGGATATTGTCCTCTGGTCTAGAGGCACTAAGCAGATGGTGCTTATAGAGTTAACAGTACCCTGGGAAGAAAGGATGGAGGAGGCTCATGAGCATAAGCGCAATAAATATCAAGACCTTATCCTTGAGAGCCAGCAAAATGGATGGAATGCCTGGAATTTACCAGTAGAGGTCGGCTGCAGAGGTTTTGCTGGGCAGTCACTCTGGAGTACCCTTGGGCTGCTGGGTATTGAAGGGATGGCCAGGAAACAGCTGATAGGCAAGTTTACCGAACAGGCTGAAACAGCATTTCAGTGGATCTGGATACAGCGGGAGGTGAGGTGGCAGAGCCAACCTATTGAAGGGCGAACAACGACATAGAGTTGGTGGTGGTAAGCAGGAGTAGATCCAGGACTTATAATACACCTTTGAAAATCAAAATCTGGATTAGAATTTTTTATGTTATTATAACGTAAAGATGCTATGTGAAAGTTTGAAACAGAAAATAGTGGTTTCCATCTTGCCACTTTCTTGGTAAAGAAAACACATTTTTACTCAAAATGGATTTATAGCTTTTTCTTTTTTTTCCCTTCAAATCTAGCTAATATTAAAACTTTGCAAGTTTTAAATGAGATTATTTTTAGTGAATTATGTGTTCCTAACTAAAATGTAAATGTCAATATGTATATGCACACACACACACACACACAACCTTAGGGTTACATTAAAATAAAATAAAATAAAATAAAATAAATAAATATATATACATTTCTGCTAAGATCATATAAAATTTAAGGTTTGTGTCAGCAGAAATTGAAATAAATATTCACTATATTCATATACCATGCTTTTCCTTGTACCTTGACCACTTCCTGGTTACTGAATCCAGGACTAATCAACACCTTAATTTCTTTCCTCAGGCCATAACCCTCATAAACACTGACACTTCTGTCACATTGTCTGAGCAATCACTCAGACTTCTTCATTTAATAGCACATGCACTGACCGTTTTCTTGACTTATATGAACAGTTTTCACAAGCAATTTCAGGAATTCAATATTTTACTGAATGTGTATAAAAAAAAAAAAGTGTGTCACTTTCATAAATAGAGTTCACAAATATACAGCTAGAGTAAAAGTATGGAGGTTTACACGTGTTAATTTTCACATTCTTAGGCTGTTAAAAGAAAATAATTATAACATTGATTTAAATCTGCAGTGCGCTCTATTATTAAAATCATGCTAAAAGAACTACTTGAGGCGATGTCTGCTTTTATTAAAGGTTTCATTTCAGATCAAAGAGCATCCTTGATAATGTCACACCAGCCAACACGAGTCAAGTCAAGACTGTATTTGCCACTCCTAAAAGTACACACATAAAAACAGAATGCGTTTTACACTTTCCGAGAACAATAGCAGATCCTAAAAAAGCGTGTTCATACTCATCGAAATGAAAAAGAGGGGAGAGTTCACCTGACATGCTGTATGCACACCGTCAGACACAAGCAGCCACGAATAAGTCATTAAATATATGTAAATGAAGAGCGTTGGCAGAGAGCTAGCACATAATAGCGCGCACAAGGGACAAATGGAGAAATGGATCCTGGGTAGTGATTAATTTATCTGATGATGCCTCTAGTGAGGAATTTTAGGTCACAAATGAAGTGACAAGATGACAAATTACCATTTTAAGGAATTTACTGGGAATCGTTAAGGAACAATTGTCAGGTAGTTTGTGGCAGACAGAGAGAATGGTAGAAATATAGCTTTTTTTCCCTATTTGAGATCTGTATTATTAATTATCTTATATTAAGATTCTTCTCCACAGTGCTTGTTTGATTGGCTGTAATGCATGGTGTACTTCAGTCTAAATTGTAAATTCATTTAGCGGAGATTCAGCACAATTAAACTGGCAGACGACGGGGGGTAAAGACAGAGAGACAGGGGGAGAAACAAAGTGTCTGCCGTTGCACTGAATCACCGGTCCATGTCCAACCTGCTGTGCTTTTATTTGAATGTTTACCATTTTTTAAATTCACAAATTAAGTAGGAATTAAGGAAAGGAGATTGTTTTGTAGTCTTTTAGACTCTTTAAAATGATTATTTGTCCCTAAAACTACAATTTAAAAAACTACAAATAAATGATACATAGGTATGTTGACTAGATAGATAGATAGATAGATAGATAGATAGATAGATAGATAGATAGATAGATAGATAAACACTTAATTTTCAGATTTTATTTAATGTATTTAATGCATTAAAAAACAGTAAAATAGGAACTGGTCTATCTCAAAATGCATAGATAGTCTGTAGCCTTCACACTAAAGATTGTGATTTATGTCATGTACTGCTTAAATACTGCTCAGACTGTGTGAATCTGGGTCATTTTACTCTTAGTATTAGGATGAATTAAGCACAATCATAAGCACAACACTGTACCAAAGATTGGGCAAGAAAACACAGACAGTCAGATTTACAAAGCTCATTACTAACACATAATAGAACACTCAGTGCCTATACAGATACCTTCCAGAGGGACCCACACCAAAATTGGATTTCCCCTCCAAAAGTTGACAAATCCTCACAATGATCCATTTCTCTGTCTGCCTGCGCTCTCCTCCCAGACTCAGAAACTAAACTGATTTATTGATTATTTAATGAGGTTTTTAATCACATGTCAAGATGTCAGAGGCAGCACTCTCAAGAAATACATCAAAGCTTCCTCTCTGAGCATTATTTAAAGAGTTTCATTTTAAAAAGCTGCACTCTTCTAATCTAAGAGCTGAATATTAAATACAGAAGAATGGCAGAATGATACAGCAAGTTCTCAATGGAAAGAAAAAGGAGTGTTCAATAAACATGCTTGAAAAAAATTTGATTTTACAATTGTATCTGTACGTCTGTGAAAGTGGGCGGGCATGGAAGTTGTGATTAAGTTATGCAGTACAGACCTCTAAAGTGCAGTATATAAATAAATGAATAAATATTTATAAATATAGGAAAATTGATTTTTTTTTTCAGATAAACTAAATTTTATTTTAGTTCAGAAAATAATCAGTACAGTTCTTATTTACAGATTTACACATCATTAGCCTACCTCTGAGGTTGCCCTTGAGGGACAGGCTCTAGCCTAATATCTCAGGTGGTTCATATGAGGTGCAGTATTCACATAGAATGTGCATTTGCTGTCATTAATAACTGTCTCATATAGGACACTTCGTCACCTTGGAATAATAAGTTTCTAGCTGCATTCAGAGCAGTTTCGAGATATTTAGCTTCAAATATTTTGCATTCCATATAGTGATATGGGATATGGGGGAAAAGTCTCTTTCATACATCAGTCCCAAAATGCACACATACACAAAAAACAAACAAACACACACAGAACAGCAGATAGAACCGTATAATTCCAAGGTGACGAATAAGGTTTCATTTCAGGTGCTTTTTATGTGGACATCTGCCTATGGAAGCGTTAGAAAACAAGGCAGATCAGTTTTGAGACAAACTTTGACACAGTTGGTCAAGATGCCATGGGGTACTTTTTTTTTTAAGCCTACCCTGCTGAAAAATCCAGTATAAACCTGAATGAATTCTACGCTTGTCCAGGCTGGTTTATGCAGATATAGTCTCAGCCTCAGACGTCTCACACACAGACCACCCACACTATGTTTGCTTATGTCGTTGGGTAAAGGTTCTGCCTACAGAAGTGTAGTGCTGGTCTAGCTGGTGAACCAGTATAGTCATACTCTTCTCAAGCAAGCTTCACCAGCATGGTATTTCTGGTGAAGGTGGTTGACCAAGATGCTCTTGCTGGGTCAGACGTAGGTGGCATATATTTTGCACATCTTATTTTCTATCATATCATATAAATATTTGTTGTGCTTAGGCTTCCCTATTCTGCATGGATGAATTTGATGGCTTGAAAAATACTGCTGTGCCCGTGGTTACAGATAATCGCCTTATCAATGCAAATGTCATTAATGACATCAAAACTCCTCCAATAATGAAAAACAGATATCCAAAAATATGTCATACGAGCAGGTAACTAGCTTATCTTGTTGCTTTGACTTGTTGAAATCAATTATTTAAAAATAATAAAATAATACAAGTTTGTCAACGCTGGCACATATTAGCCTGGTAAGGCTATTTTTGTGAACCTTATGCACAGCAAATGTAAATCTATGCGAACTATGTTGATTCGTGTTTTATTACGGATACTGTCGCTGTACCTTGTTGCCTACAAGCTCTTTCCGGTTTGAGGTTCAGTTGTTGTGGCTTCAAGTTACTTCCACTGCATAGTAGCTTTTTGTTTATTTGTTTGTTTTTAATGATGTAAACACGCATGGACGAATTATGAAAGTATGCAGTTTCTCCAGGAAACCCATCCAGATAATTCTAGAATATAAATAATTATAATAGGCTTATCAAAGTGATCAGTAGCATGTTCAGGCATGGCGGTCTCGAGCCTCTGCCTGTAATGTGGTGTTTTGTTTCATGTTCATGTTTTCCATGTCTTTTATTTTGTAATTATTTCATGGTCCCCTTGCCCTCATGTATTCATGCCATTGGTCCCCCTGTTCATTGTGTCATGTTCTGATTGGTTGTCTTAGTCATGTGTCTTGTTTCCCATTGGTTTGTTCTTGTCATGTGACCCTCTTGTTTCCTATAAGTAGCTTCATGTTCCCATTGTGCCCTCGTCATGTATTGAAGTTGTAACCTGCTGTCGGTGAGTCAAGTCTGTTCATGTCAAGTCTGTTCATGTCAAGTCTGTTCATGTCAAGTCAAGTCTCGGATCATTGTTTGGATCACTCTGTAAATAAACTGCACTTGGGTTCTTCACTACACTCGCCTTCAGTGGATGATTCGTTACACTGCCCCTGTAATCGCCGACGTTTAAGTACCCTTTTGGTCTGATGTAGATGCCCCCGGAAACAGTAACCAGATCCTTGTCATTATGCATTATTTTATTTTTTTTGGTTTCATTTTGAGAAGAGCTCTTTCAATGTTAATAAGTACTTGTTAATAAAAGGTCAAAACTGAAAGTTGCTGTTTTTTTAAAGACTAGTGCCTTTTATGCACATTTGGGAACTCACAAATAAGCCAAATGGTCATGTTGCTTTTGGAGTTTTGTAAGTATCCTCTGGTGAGATACTGACAGATTTCATTGTTAAAATGCAGTGGCTTTCATCTAAGATTCCATGGTTTTAAGTCAGCTATAGTTGTATGTTTTTTGTTTTTTTTTTCTTTTTTCTGTGCTCTTGTTGTTTGTCCAGCCATGAAGGCCACTGCTCTGCAGAATTTAGCTCAAATCCTGCAAAATCATCGGCCTGTAAGCTAGTAACTCTGAACACCTTGATTAGCATATTTGGGTGTCTTTGATTACGATAAAATATGCAGGTCAGAGGCCCTCCACCGCCAAATGAGGAATCCTGATGTAGACCTAATATAGAATGAATAAAATAGGAAAACTGGAGCACCTACATGCTTCTGTGTTTTATTTGTTTAAATGTTTTTAATTGTTTTTTTTTTTATAATAATTTTCCTCCCTCTGTTTAGTTTAGTGGACAGGGCTTAAATTTCAGCCTGGTCTAGTTGTTTACACATATGTATTAGTGTGTAACTTTTACAAGCACAAACCATACATTATTGTATGTTTTGATTGATGCTGAAACATACAATTTGGAGATATTACAATGTTTAAAACGTAAAATTGCTACGTATTTACTGCTAAAAAACAACATTTACGAGTCTTTTATATCATTAATTTGTATCAATGCATTTTTATCATTTTATCGATAAGTGATTTAGTATTTCTTAAAAGTATGTACAGTATAAAGAAAAATATGACAGATAGATATATGCAATCACATTCATTTATTTATTGCAAAAAAAAAGCAGTACCAGAAGTAATCCAAATGATGATGCATTGCAGCCAGAGACTCTCTGGCGGAATACAGTAGTTTTGGGTGAGGTGCAGAGCAGAATTTAAGCTATTAATCGCTGAAAATATTATCCAGATTATTACCCCGATCCAACTTCGTCAAGGCATTTATCATTCAAACACACCTCACCAGAAACATGGCATGTCGCAATATGTGGCGAAGCAGGCGAGAGCCAATGACCGTTCAATTTGCCTGTCGTAAAACCTGCCTTGAAGTAGCAACTTTTGGGCAAATTCCAAATGGAAGTGAGCATCCCTATGCTCTACTCCCTTCAAAGAATTTACCCTCCGGAGTGAGAACTTCGAAGGCATCAAGGAGTGTAGGAGTCGAAACATTTTTTGGAATGCACTTCTACATCACCTTAATGAGGCGATCAAGGAGGCCTCGCCTTCGTTTCACATTTTGTACGTTGGTGGACCCCCCCCCAAAAAACACGCTCGGAATGATGAGTAGATTGTACAAGCTGTGCCTTTTGTTTAACGTAGTTTATTTATTTAGTTTTGATTTATCGCACCATGGTCAATGGATATTACTTCATAAGCAATTGGTTTAAATGGATACATTTTGCCTATGAATAATTCATGAAGTTCTAAATTATGCCATACAACTTAAATATGCATAAATACGGCAAACAACTTCCCTGTGCAAAGGATCATGGGGGCCCGAAGTGTTCATAAGTTGTACCCTTCGAAATCCTTCATTCCACTTCGGTTTGGAATGACCCTTCAATATGGCATTTAAGCAAGTTTAGTTTGAAAAAGTTTAATAGTAAATAAGACAATTAGACAATATTTGAATAAAATAATAATAATAAGATGAAATATTTATTTGCAACAACTGATGGAGTGCTGAATGCTGCACACACACACATGCACACACACACATG
This sequence comes from Sinocyclocheilus grahami, assembly GCF_001515645.1. NCBI lineage: Eukaryota > Metazoa > Chordata > Actinopteri > Cypriniformes > Cyprinidae > Sinocyclocheilus > Sinocyclocheilus grahami. The sequence goes on from NW_015506886.1 coordinate 148,906, forward strand.
CAGCTATTGTTTTCACTCCGAAGTGGCCTTCGGGGGGCGATATATCCCATTTGGAGCGCACCGAATATCTCGTATTAGCGTTTGGAGCTCCCATGGTGAAGGAAATGACCAAATGTTACCTTGACAATGCCGTGCGTGTGTGTGCAGCATTCAGCACTCCATCAGTTGTTGCAAATAAATATTTCTTCTTATTATTTTATTCAAATATTGTCTTGATTCCAGCGATATCGTTGACTTGATTGCACAGATACTATTTAAACTGAACTGAGCTGGATGATGACATCACTGAATTCAATGATGAACTGCCTTTAACTGAAAAATTAGTGTTTATTATTGTCACTTTGCATTATTGACACACTATTTTCCTAATTAATGCTGTACAGTTGCTTTGACACAATCTGTATTGTTAAAAGCGCGATATAAATAAAGGTGACTTGACTTGACTATTTACTATTAAACTTTTCACCGTATACTTGCTTAAACTTGTTTACACTACTGTCTTAAATCATATTTCTATTACTGACAAAAAATATTTTCTATTACATTAAAATAAAGACAAATTTAATTAGCCTATTTTACTTATGTTTGTATGTGAAGTTGAAATAAAACCCAACTTTGCTTTAAAATGCATTACAAGATCTCCTAACCGAAGATCACATGATCACAAACAGAAATTACTTGCATGAAGTGACCATCGCATGTTCCCATCGCTAATGGAAGGTATTCAGTTGTTCACTTTCGTTTGTAACGTCCCTACAAATGGCGTCCCCTTCCCGAAGTGCCCTTCGAGGTCGCGAAAAAGCCATTTGGAATTTGCCATTTGAATTCGTAACGAGCACGTCAGCTCAGGAATTTACCTATCGGTAAGCCCCTCCCCTCGAACGCAGATGAGCCAGTGGCAGTTGAGTATCAGTTGCACTGGGACTGGAACTCAGACATCTTTAGGTTTCAGCACCATAGAGAAACATTGGAAGATCAGAAGCTTTCATCGGATTGATGGTGTTTATGCTACAACAATGGAAAAGTGCCTGGGGTACTTGTAACACTGATTTCAGGTATCCTAAGAGGATGGGCCTATCAAAACCGAGCAAAATGCCCCTAAGCATTCAACCCCAATCCCAATGAAGACAAAAACTTTCATTTTCTGGTTGTCATACTCTCATTAAGTTACAGTTTTCATACATTTGTATCTCTGGCTAAAACTAGCTAATGTTAAAGTTACTGAGTTCATGCTAACGTACAAACCTAAATAGCTAACTGTTCTCACGTCACTTACAGTGTAGGTCAAAAACACATTAATGAAGGTTTACATTTCACTGCCTCTCCATAATAAATTGGTTAAATGTAAATTAATTTAATCTTACTCTGCGGTTCATGAACCCTGGATGTTGTCATTTGCGATTGTGACGACTGTAATGAGGCTTCTCCTGCTTGCATTGTGATCTCTAAACCCTCGCTTCCAAATTAATCTTGTTACCCACCATATTTATTTTAAAATCTTTTAAATATCCCACCGTGGCATATTGAATGGTGGTCCTTCTGTGTCCAAAATTGATCAAAAACATCTTGGGACAAGGTTTTTACACTGATGGCTGCCAGTCAATTGCTGTTTACGGACACTGCTCCATACAGGATGGAGATGGAATTCGCTGAATAAAGGCTTGCGTTTGGGTCTGTTCCTCGTAGTATGGATTCTGAAGATTTGGATTACAGCGCATGGATAAAATTTATTATTTTTGTAATTATATTGCGTTTTTTGGTGTATTCAGTTTTATTGTCAGTCACAGCATGTTGGAGAAAGCGCCTTTTGTGTCCCACGGCAACAAAGTAAATATTACATAAGTAATGGTTAAATGATTGCAGGAATATTAATCATTTTAAAGGTTTAAAGTGTAGTCTTGATTAACATTATGTATTTTTCTAAACGAGTTGGCAGCTGAAATCAAACAGAACAGAAGGAAATGTGGTAACACTTTACATTAAGGTTCCCTTTATAAAGGGTTTATAAAGGTGTTAATAAATTACTAATAACTCACTTACAAATGCATTATAAATCATTGATAAGCAGCTATACATGCATGAATAAAAGAGGGATTTTAATGCTATACCTGCCAAATAGTGAGCCATTTTTAACTCGCATGTTATAAATGCTTAACAAATATATTTATAAATACTTATTTCACTCAAAACCAGATTCCTGATTTATTTCATGATGCAGCAAAAATGTATTATTATAGCAAGACGGGTTGCTTGAAGTGTGTTGTATTTATGGTTTTCTCATTTATATCTCATGACTCATGTCACTTTTCTTACCAGAATCTACTCTTTACCTTACCCGTGATTCTCCGCAAAAGTTCATGATGCCTATCCAAAACAATGATTAGAAACTGATATATTTTGTTTATCAAGATGAAATTAACATCTTGATTTTTATTTTGGGGAAAAAATAATAAAAGCCTGACTTGATGAGATATTAATATTGAACATTTTAATTCCAATATTACCTGTGAACCTTAAAGGGATAGTTCACTCAAAAATGAAAGTTTGATGTTTATCTGCTTACCCCCAGGTCATCCAAGATGTAGGTGACTTTGTTTCTTCAGTAGAACACATTTGATGATTTTTATCTGCTGTCCGTTAATCAAACAACAAAAGACAGAGAAAACCACTGCTCCTGACTGAATAACTTTTGTAACTTTAATTGTAAGGATTCAGCTGTATTTATTTATACAGTGAAGTCTATCCAGTGTTACTTTTCATTTGATTACTTTATTCAATTTCTGTAGTATTTCAGTACCTGAATTCATTAATTAATCTGTAAGAAACCAGAAGACATAAACTTAAAATTCTAAGAGATCTGAGCAAAGTTGGATGTGTTTAAAATATGTACAATATTGTGCTGCGCTTATTGCAATGTTAATTTTAATTTTAACGTTCATGTTTCAGTGCTCTGGAATGTTTTTGACAATGGGACAGCCCTAGATCATTTTAGTTTTAGACATTTGTTTTTACCCTATTAACTTTCTAAATACATTTTCTTTTCTATTTTCTTTTCTATTTTTTTCTTTATATTATTATTTTTTAAATTTTATATTCCTTTTTGTCTGATGTCATTATTCCCTCATATTTTTCCAAACCTCCCCTCCAAATGCCTGTCGCATAAAGGCCACTTTTTACCATCTAATTAATTCCTGATGCATAAAGTAATTCCCTACTTTTTCTTTTTAAAAATCATTCTTCACTCTGAAATGTCATATTACAGAAATAAGATTGTTTGTGAACATTGTTTCATGTGGACGTGAAGATATCTTAGTATAAAAAAAGACTTGTATTTTACCAAACCATTCTGCTTCAAATTCTAGTGTTTTTTTTTTTTTTTTTACATAAGCAAAGTAAGATCAAATAAATAAATAAATAAAAACTAACTCAAAATGTTAATGTAGTATGCTGTGTGTAAATGTGGCTTGATTAACTGATGTTAAACAGTGGAGCTGTGTATCATTGCCTTTTGAACTGCTGGGACGTTTGGCTGTGGCTGTTCCAAAGGTCTGTACAGTACAGCTGACGGATGCCGGCTCGATCCACTCGGGTCTAATTGTCTGTTTTCTGGAAGCTGAAGTTATCGGCAGCTGCCACACGCTCAAACGCTGAGGCGCCACCCCGGCACAGCTAACCAGAGCAGACTAATTGCAATGGCCTTTTCATCATCTCGAATCAACCACTTTTCTGCACGCACAGGGGAAGAGGTGCCCATAAACACACAATCACACACACACACATTCTCTCCACTTCTCACAGATGGACACGTACAGACAGTAGTATGGTCTGTATCACTCTCAAGGCAGCCTCGTCCAGCAGTCTAGAGGAGCATTTAGTAGAGAACCACGCTGACCTCCAGTGTACACCCCTACCTGCCAGCCTTAACCTGATTTCAGCAGCCGTTTAAGAGGGCAGGGAGGCATGGGTAGGGAGGGTTGAAGGTTCAGTGGTACTGGAGGGTCCTGGCAGCTGGCCAGTCTGTCTGACATTAGATCAATAGTGTCCGTACTTTGGGTGCCGTCGGGTTGACAGCAATCCACGTGCCATAATTGGACCAAAGCTGCAGCTAGGCCCATCCCACCACCCTCATCGGCCTAATACCACCCCCCTACCCCTTTCTCAAACCAGACTAGCCCCCTGTGCATCAACCGCCCCTCCCCCCCAGCACTGTCACATCTGTCATATGTCATCCCAAACCTCTAGTGTCTCCGCAGGAGACTGGACACTCCTTACGCTCATTTCCTTGGCTCCTTCTTTCATTTTCCTCTTTTTTTGCTTTCTTTCCAGGAGTCATGCAAATGTCCACTTAAAGAGATGAATGCCAACCATATTAGGGTCGTTCTTCATGCTTTATGCAAAAGAAAGATCTGTGTCATCTGAGGATTTCACGGGAATAAAGTCACCGTTTATTTGCAGAGATGAAGCTGCCTGTAGAAAAAAAGAGATGATTTGGTTCAGCTTATTAAAACTGAGAGGAAGAATACACAACAAGCCTCTTGTGAAGAGTAACAAACAATAGATGAGCCATGGATGAGGTGACTATATATAAGCCAAAAGAAATGAATAATACCAAAATGTAAAATATGGCAGCTGAGAGGTCCCTCACCCTGTTTCCAATCTCAGAGATTTTTGTATCGCAGTCTCACAGAGGGACTTGCATATTTCTAGAGCAAATATTGACTGAAACCTTCGGTTGAATTTCAAATGAATGACTGCAAGATTTCATTCAAAGCCATGACTGAAATATTTGTGCAAAGTGGCAGCACTTGCCAAAGAGTGCGATAATTCTGCCTCTGCAGTATGGGAGGCCGAGCGTTGTATTCTTTCGTACGATTTCTATATCTCCTCACAGTTTAATCTAAAAAGGTAGACGGCATCTCCGATTTCAATGGATAGCCCTTTTGAAGCTTAAACAGTGAAAGTATGCAGCCTGATTTACTTTATCTGAAGAATGAAGGGCTTAGGCACAATCCTATAAAGAGGGGAATTTTACTTTTTGAACAGATGAGCGAGATATTTAGCCCAGCGAGACTAAAAGGTTTTCCTTCACTAACAGTTGGGAAGCTCCATGACTGTCATTTCTTTATCTGGGGAGCCAAAAAGCTTTTGGATTTTCATGCATCAAGCGACAGCGTGAGAGATTTTAAAATGTAATCACAGATGAACAAATGTTAGCACATTAAAAGAGAGAAGCTATTAGCAAACTTATCATCAATATGCACCAATTAGGAGAGGCTTGTTTGTGATGCAAATCATTTTAACTTTATTCTGCAAACCACATTAGGAATTCTCCTATATGTAGTCTATTTTCTTAAATGTAAAGATCTACACAACCCAGGTAAGAGTCCACACACACACTGCCTATTAGAGACAAGAAGTGGCTAATGCTGACAATACTGTCATTGTGAAACTGAACTAATCACACACCAGCAGGGGCACACACACTCACAGCTACAGGACTAATGTCACTTCTCTTGATACTATGCCAGACCCCTTTTCCCCACAGACATTGTGCTTACTTTTACATGTACTCTGGTTCACTGGCCTAAAATATGTGCTTAACAAACAAGGAGATGGGGGAGGGGTCAAAAGAGAGCGTCTGCGCTTCGTAGCAGGTCTGTGTTAAGTGATCTGTATTCCATGTGAGTCCACAGTTCCCTAACCCTGTGAAATTAACAACACGTCCCTTCTCTGCGACCTCTGACCTCTCACATAATACCACATCCAACCAGCGCCATGCATGAGTGTGTCTGTGTAATGTAAAAGGGACCCAAAATGTCCATGTCAATGTTTTCATTAAACACTGCCTGGAGAGGCAAGGTTCTGCTGCTAAACCAGAGACCACGACGTCCTTTATCCTCTAACCGAAAATAATAGCATTACTCTTTGTGAGAAAAATTGCTTCTTTTTCATCCTTTAGTACAAGGGCAACAACAGTGAATATATTCTGCTCAGACAGAGTGGGTGAATCTTAAGGAACCTGTCATATTTCACCCAGATATGTACTAAAACATAAAATAAATATTATTATTATTAAAATAATGTAATATTAATTAAATAAACAAACTCAGTCCTAAAACATGCATGATTTTTCTTTCTTTCTTTCTTTTTTTTCCCTTGTGATTTTTGAGTCGAATGTATGTAGATGTTTTAGGGATTTTCACCTGAGTACACTGTAATACCTCATTCCCTAGCTGACAAAGCTTCACACACACACACACACACACACACACAGGTTTGTTTTTGTGAAAAGTGGGGACATCCCATCGGCGTAATGGTTTTTATACTGTACAGACCATATATTCTATTGCCCTACACCAGGGATCCTCAAATCTGACCCACGAGATCCACTTTCCTGCAGAGTTTAGCTCTAACCCTAATCAAACACACCTGAGCATGCTAATCAATGTCTTCAGGATCATTCGAAAATCATAGGGAGCTGAGTTTGATCAGGGTTGGAGCTAAACTCTGCAGCGCATTGGACCTCCAGGGTAAGATTTGAGGAACCCTGCCCTACACCAACCCTACCCCTAAACCTACCCCTTACAGGAAACTTTGTGCTATTTCAGATTTTCAATGCACTCCATTCTGTGTGATTTATAAACGTTTTGAAAAGTGGGGACATGGGGTAATGTCCTGAAAAGTCACCTTCTCCTTGTAATACCTATGTTATACCTTTGTCATTATACAAATGTATGTCCTCATTTGTCACAAAAATGCGCACACACACACACACACACATACCTGCACACCTAACATTGGTCTTGGACAAAGTGTGGGAGTTTCAAATCTAGGATGAGGCATTAAATTGAGGATAAGAGGTTCTGAATGAGTGTTTAGTGAACATAATTTCCCACAGACCACCTGGAGGATGACAGCTTACAAGATAAGGAGCGAGACTCAACTGCTCTGCCACTAAAGCAGAGATTGGCAGCTGAGAGTAGAACCTGCAAACTGACCTACTCGTGAGACCTCCTCACCTCTGCCTCATAATCACCAGTCTGAGGGAGGCAGCGGCTCGCTAAAAGGCAGCAGCAGCCATTAGAGAGCTGCTTAAAACTCCACTTAAATATCTCTTTATGGGCGATTACTTAAACTGGGGTTTGGTATTTAAATGACACTTTCAGGGGCTTTCATGTGTGGTAATTCAATTGCTCGCCGGCATCGACTGAGGCTCCATTGTTACAAAAGATGAGCAAACATCAGCTAGAGGTGGTGAGAGGTTTCTAAAGACAGCTATACCCACAACCAACTTTACTGATAAATACGAGAAAGAAGCTATTCACTATTAATTTCGGAATAGCATTTCATATTTCTCAATGACATGCCTTTCTACCTGGAAATGTCTCTTCATGGAATAAAGACACAGTCAATTTTAAAGTAGAAAATAGATATGCTGTTGTGATTTTTAGACGTTTTTTTTTTTCCGGGTCCCCCAGCAGGAGGAGGCTTGGATCAGTGGAGACAGCCGTTAGCCTGGGGTTAGCTGGGCCTGCACGCCAATGCTGTGACTGGGAACAGAGGCGATGGAGTGGAAAGCAGACAGCAGAATTTGTGAATGTTGTAGTGGCCGTTCAGAGCAACTGAAGCATTTAAAGATGGGCGCCTCTAACGAGTGGTGGCAGGACACTACTGCGAGCATCACTTCCCGTTTCTAATGCTAGCAGAAAGGATGCGGCTCATGGCTATGTGTGAGGTGTGGAGTGAAGGCTGTTAGGTAAAAACATTTTTAAAGATCAGTGTCAGGTATAGTTTACTAAAAAAAAAAACAGACATCTTTTACTCACCTTAGTGTTGTTTTGAACGTGGATGATTTGAAACCTCTGAATAACATTTGTGACCCTGGACCACAAAACCAGTCTTAAGTGTAAATTTTTCAAAAAGCTGAATAAATAAGCTTTCATTGATATATATGGTTTGTTAGGATAGGACAACATTTGGTTGAGATACAACTATTTGAATATCTGGAATCTGAGGGTGCAAAAAAATCTAAATATTGAGAAATTCGCCTTTAAAGTTGTCCAAATGAAGTTCTTACCAATGCATATTACTAATCAGAAATTAAGTTTTGATATATTTACGGTAGGAAATTTACAAAATATATTCACGGAACATTATCTTTCGGAACAGGATATTACTTAATATCCTAATGATTTTTGGCATAAAAGAACAATCTATAATTTTGACCCATACAATGTATTTTTGGCTATTGCTACAAATATACCCCAGCGACTTAAGACTGGTTTTGTGCTCCAGGGTCACATTTTTTGTTGTTGTACATATTCAAACTTGTGTCATATGCATGATTTTTCTTCCTAGCTAATTGCTAGCAATACAATAATTCAATGAAATGTTTCATTTTATGGAACTGAATGTGGTTGGCAATAGCTCTTGTGAAAATATTCCGATATGAAAATGGACTCTCCACTAAGATTCCCCTCCTTCCTTTGACATTTCCCACCAGCTCTACATTACGACTTTTGACGTTCCAGACACACGCAGAGACATTTGAGAAACCATAACATAAAAGAGTGAGGTGAGGCAGTGAGACAGAGAGAGAGAGAGAGAGAGAGAGAGAGAGACTGTATATTCCTGCATCTGCAGGTCAACAGAAATACCAGCTCATGACTGGGCAGCCAGACAGCGGAATGAGAAGTCTGTCACAACTGCCATAACTGACAAAGCATCTGTGATCCAGCCAATCACAGCCAAAGTAATTAGCCGGTAAACATTCCGTTCTCAGATAATAGAAGAACGATATCGGTGAGATCTGAACACTCATACAGCTCTAAAAGCACATGAAGAGCTCTTAATGGAAATCATTAATATACTATAAGGCAGAGCTCTACCCCTCAGGAAAAGATAGCAGCGATCGTTCCATCTGAATTAAAACATGCGGCGTGTCCACGTGGACGCTTATCACGACCCCACCAAGAACAGAATCAGATAATCTTTGAGTGTCATTCCCTTGATGGTACTCTGTCGTCCCTAGACACATCAGCCTGACTGCATTATAACAAGAACTGTAGGCACTCTCAACAAATATGGATACACTTTACTTTTTTCAAGCAATAGTGGCACAGATCTCAGCTTGTGTGTGTGAGATCTAGCATGAAAAAAAAAAATCTAATTTATGTATCCCTTAAGATGGTCCTCTTCTCAACTGTACCAAACAGTTTAACAATATTTGCATTAATTTATTAGAAATATAACCTATCCCCTAAAAGTAGTTCATTTTAGATGGCAATTCTGTTACATGCAGCCTTTTCCCCATCCGGTATATTTGTCTTTCTTTATTATTATTTTTTTTTCTATTTCCTAAATTGTATTCAATTCTAATAACAAGGTTTCATAAAAATTTTTTTTTTTTTATTATAATTATACAATTTAAAAATTGCATTTATGAAATTAAACTAAATGCTCATGCTGACCTCCTGGGTGGACACTAAGTATATTTGTTCTGTTAAAAAAAAAAAGAAAGAAAGAAGTGCCTTTATATTTCTATATATTGCAATATATACTGTATATTTAAAATTTTGCTCTCCCCGTTTCTCTTTTTATATTCAAACATAATCATATCCTCTATTTATCATTCATATCTGTGTTTATGCATAATCACACCTCTGAATATTTGAGTCAGTTTAATGAACATCTCCTCCTCCTCTCTCTCTCTCTCTCTCTCTCTCTCTCTCTCTCTAGCAAATGCTGGTTTCTGTTAGAGTTTGTCTAATATGAAACAGGGCCATGGGAAGGATTGCCAATGTTTGCCTGCGAGTTTACTCAGAGATGAACCACAGACGAATCTTTCTCCTCTATATATATGCCAGAGACTTGATTTTAATTCACTGTTAAAGTGTAACACACACACACACACACACACACACACACACACACACACACACACACACACACACACACACACGTCTCTCAAGGATTTAAAATTTGTAAAGATGTTTTTAAGGTTGAATGAAAGATTGAAAAAGCGTAAAGCATCTATTGTGCATTTGCCTTTACTGTCTCCTTATGTCACATTTAAAATCTCCACGCGAAAATAATAATAATAATAATTTAATTAATAATAATAATCTGATAGGTTTTTTCCTCCTTCACAGATGTGTTAGTCAAGAGATAAAAGCTTAAAATGTTGTTTGCTTTTGTTTATGGCAAGTTTGTATTCCGACAAAAGGTCTGTAAAAGTCATGGTGGAATTCCACCAAAAAGAAGAAAACAATCATTTGGATGAAGTGCATGGTTCATTCCACCCTAATTCCGTATTCAGCCAGCATATCATGGAAATTTTAACAGTCATAGAGGATTAAACTGTGTGGGTTGCAGGGGGTCTCGCTTGCCGCTAGATTTAGAGGCATCAGAATCGCTGCTGTTTAGAGAGAGCGAGAGAGAGAGAGAGAGAGAGAGAGAGAGAGAGAGGACAGAGAGATTTCATTTTCACCTATTGTTCCCTTGTCCTGACCTCCTCTCTTTTTGCATAATCATGACAGTTATGCAGGAATATTTAGGCATTAATAATGAATTGCGTGAGGTTCACACTCTCAATTCAGAAATGGAACAGAAGTGTGAACCTTCACACTGGGCAAGAGTCACTCAAAACAAGTGGCCATCCTTCAGCCCCACAGGTCTTTCTCTGCTAACTGTTATTGAATTGAATTTGAAGTTCCTACTTTATGGCTATTTCGAGTGATATGAAGCAAAATAGGGCTTGAAACTCCGCCTTCTTATTTATTTATTTACGCCACTCACTGGTCTCGAGTCCCACAGAGGAGCTCCGGAAGGATAAAAGGAGTAGCGACAGTGTTGGACGAGAAAGGACCAGACCTGTTGTGGTTTTTTATGTTTTACGCAGCAGTCGTCTGTGAGGGGCTGTCACTTTTACTTTCATTTTGTGATCGTTCGTCTGATTATTAAAGTTTTATGTTTAAATGTTCGCCGGTTCCCACCTCCATCTTCCCTTAGCTACAAACTTTGTGACAGTAATTTGCTTCTTTTTCTTATTTTTAATAAATAAATAAAATTTACTAAAATAAACAAACAAACAAAAACAAACAAACAAAAAAAAAACATCTATTTTTGGTCGAATAAATATTGTTATAGTGAAATAAAATTTCTCATACCGTGAAATACGATTTTGGTCATATCGCCCACCCCTAAAAAAAAAAAAGTAAATAAATAAAAATATGCTTCTAATGCTTTAAAAAAAAGTTACTGAATGCTAATAAAAATGTATTTGTGTGGAATATCTTAACTGGTGACAACACTGTCAATGTGAAGACATGTATCTGAAAGGTCATTTTTGAAGAGACTGGTTTGGACACAGCTGACACTCATTCCTGAGATAAAGCAGTGAAAAGCCACAATGGCCTGTCTTCATAACCACAGACATAACCACAGAATATCTCAACAGCCACAGAAATCCTGTCTGAACATATCACTGACACCTCCTCTGTGCTACATGCGTTTAGGAGATTATGAGCATTCAGCTCTTGTCTGGGACACCAGAGGGCTGCCGGAGACTGTCAGAATGTGTCATGTGTCAGTAACATCAGGACCCAAGAGACTGGCCTTCAGGACTGAAACAGTGTCCATTCTCAATAGCAGCATTTAATGGCATCAGCCACACTGAATATTTACATGAATGTAGATTTTGTTCTAATTAATTTGTATATTATAAATTATTTTATGTATTTGTTTATATGCTTTAATGATTACTTCAAAGGGAGACCATTATAATGATCAGGCCCAGACAGAATCCATACACTTTAATATTTACTGTGCTGATTTCAGAGGGAAACTACATAATTCAGCAGAATGGCTGTAAACGTGTTACGCAGAGCTGTGAGTAGTATATTCTTATTGAAAATCATAATGGAACTAGTGAAAATAATTGAATAAACAAATACAGAAGGGGCAGAAGAAATGCAAAACTCTGTGGACACTTTCTGTGGAATCTTATTATTTCTGTATGCTAAATATCCTGAGTGTCTTCATTAGTTGTTGATTATGTACAACAAAGCACAACTGGTGTGTCACAGTCTACAATAAATATTTTGATTAATTGATTAATTGATTTATAGACCCCTGAATGAAGTGGTATGAATTGGTACAATTTGAATTGTAAGAAAACATGTTTTTTTAAAGAAAAAAATAAATGAATAATAAGCATGAAGACAGTACGCATATCTTAAGAAAATGTACAAATGAGATTGTACAAATTCATATGAATTCAATTAACTAAAAGATAAACAAATTACCATGACATTGAGAGCAATCTATATATAAAAAAAGGTTAGGTTTGCTTATGTTTTTTTCACTTCTTTGCATATATATATATATACTATATATATATAGTTTTTACAGGATATAATACAAAACTAATGCATTTATTTAAATCTCTCCTGATACAATATGTCCTCTACATAAATGTGACTTTAGAAAGTATTGAGGGAGTTTCCTCTCTGCTTGCCTGGATTCTTTCACCTTTTTCTGATATATAATGGTGTCTCAAGAATGGTTGGATGATATTCAATGAGGAGCTTCAATGTCACATGTGCAGCATACAGTCAGTATGTAGCAGGTAGAGTCCTTCACACAGCACGAAAGTCACCGTCATCGCTTATTTAATACATAATTGTTTCTCAGTGGGTATGAAGATATTTTGCAGCACCATTTGCAAGATATTTTGCAACACCATTTGCATATAGGAAAAGCAGGCAGGTTAGAGAGAGAAGTGTGAATATGGACAGGAAGATAACTATGTACTTAGGATGTCTATGAGGAAGATAACATCCTAAACCGGTGGTAGTGGGGAAGGGATGCAAATTGACCAGTAATCATTTTGTGTTGTCAGTGGGCTAGTCCAGGTTTTTTTGGGGGGAAGGACTGGTGGGGGAAGGACTGGTGGATGGGGGGTTATAACCTGATAGTGAAATCTGTCAGTTCAATTCTACCCTAGCACTTGATTTGGAAGAAACTCTGGATATTATCTCTCATCGTGACCTTCCACATTCTCACTGTTTCAGGGGTTAGTCCAGAGGAAACGCTGGAGATGGATCATCCCGGCAGGAGTTTAAGCTGAAAACATGGTGCTTGAGGAGATATCATACCGGGAGATGCTACAGAGAGGTCTACTCTCACTCTCCAGCTGTCGCTCACAGCAAACTATGGCCAATCACAGTAGGCGGGCGGGCGGGCGAAGGTGTCCAACTACAGTTAGAACACAGGCAGTTCTTTGTGTTCCAACATCGCTGCTGACATTTTCAATTTTGGAACACAGTTCAGATATTGCTGACATCATTTTATGCTCTTTATTTCCATTCAGTTTATTATTATTATTGTTATTTATTTTATGATTATTTGGTATGATGGTTAAAATTCAAAAGTACCAAGTTGCTCATTCACTCTGATTAAGCTTTGTAAAATGTTATTTCAAGCATTACAGCTTAGTTGAACTACAGGTTTAACATGTCATACACTGCTGTATCTATCTCAATTTGTTCAGTTATAAACAAGAATTATTAACGAAATAGCAGGATAATTTCTTGTGAGTAGCACAGTTGGCATGTCCGCTGCTGTCCTTGTTGGTCTGGGTTGGATGTGAAATTGTTAGAGCCACTGGAAGCCATCAGACTGAGTTAGTGTGGACAGTGCTGCTCTCTACCCACTGCCCAGGACCGGTCATAGCCACCAACACAACACACTAAGATCTGCCGGGCTGGGACATGGGGGGCTGACAGGAAGCATTAGACAGGAGCGAAGTCTAATACTACCACACCTCTGCATGCAGTCACCCCTGCTACATGATCACAGTTCAAAACACAACAACAAACGACAAAACACAAAGACAAAAGCTTATTTCATTTATTTATTTATAATATTTAATACTTATTTTTTCTGCATATTGGCTTTTTATTAGTGCTTAAACAATTCTGCATGACCATATTCTAGATCCCTTAATCCTACCCAATACTTAAACTTAACAACTAACTTACTATCAGCAAAAAAAAAAAAAAAAGAACTCTTAGTTAAAGTAATAGCTAGAAAACAGTGAGAATTGGTCCCCAAACTAAATACTGTGTAATGATGTGTTTCCCTACAGCTCAACTGTCAAACAATTCCAATGACCAAAGTGTCTGCTTCAGTCATCAGGACTTTTTTTTTGGCTCTCCTTTAATTATAAGACCTGCCTTAGTTTTAAGATTTTCTTTTAAAATAATAGCCATCTACAAATATTATTATTATGGCTGGAAGTCCCTAGTGAAACCTTTGAATAAAATAACACAATCCTTTAACAAAGGTAAACCCAATGAAACAGGAGGTGCCTCTTTTACAGGAAGTACCCACCCAGAGGTGTCTCTTCTTATCCCATTATGGGGGGAACTGTGAGGTTTTATAGCAGCTCTTGATGAGCAGACAGTCAGCATCCTCCAGTCTCTCTAACTGCACACATCTCAGAGAGCATTTAAAACAACAAAGTAGCGATGGGCTGCAGCTTCATCTGCGGGAGAGAGAGACGCCTCTTCCCTTCCTGCCTTTGAAGCTCCAAGGAGTCATTTAATCAATTATTAATCAAAGTGGCATGTGAAACTCAAAGACACTCACTTATGCTATAGATGCTGTAAGGGGCTTCAGAGAGAAGATTTCAATGTGCCATCATTGAGGTGTCTCTGGTTATAATAAGGTGGTTTAAGGTACATGTGCACTCAGTGAAAGGTTCCTTTTGAGGTTGAGTTCTACAGCGGGAACACGACATGCCTGACTAGTGCAGATTAATGGTGTGTAAATGAGGATCTAGGTGTTGGAGCGATGCAGAGTGAGAAGTCAAGAGCGGCTACAAAGCCTCGGGGGAAGAGGATGACTTACACACCGAGGAGGATGCTTTTGTCAATTAACACAATGCTCAGTGCACACACTAAGCTCGATAGCCATGAGGAATTCAATTATGAAAGCTTAAACGCCAGTAATTAAGGCTGTGTATCTTGGAATTGCTTTATTTAATTTCAGATATCAAGTAAAGCATCACTCAACAGAAGTACCCATTCCAGATGAAAACTGGATCGTTCCTCAGCATATGGTTATACATCTGAATACAGTTAATGTGGATAGAGTAGCTCAGATCATTTGATCTTGGAATTTTGATATTTGATTGCAGACAAATCAGAGCACAGTTTGAGACATAGTTGTGATTGTTTCTAAATTTTACAGGAGACACTGGTGAGATGGCTGGTATCTTTTTCTCAGGAGGAACATCTGAGAAGCACTTGTATAAAGGTGAAGTGCGTATTTTTCTGATCTTCAAATACTTTCTTGTATTCTAAAATACAAAGCATCATTGACATGAGTTTGGGGCAGAAACGTCTCGGTTACTTGTGTAACCCTCATTCCCTTACGTTACGTCAGTCGTGACTGACGAATTGGGATCTCGCCCGAGAGCCCAATCACCTTCGAGCGTTAACTAAACAAGCCAATGACAGTTGGCGTGCGTGTTTCGCCACGCGCACCCCGCCCCATAGCGCAGGTATAAAAGGAGAGTGCGTGCAAACGCACATCAGTTTGTCGCTGAGGAGCCGAGACTATGCGCCCCTGGCCGTACAGCGGTGGTACAGCAACTGTGGCGACGGGATGTAACGTCTCCGTTCCCTCCTTCAGGGAACGAGGGTTACACAAGTAACCGAGACGTTCCCTTTCAGTCAGTCAATGGCCAGGGCAGTGCTACATATGGAAGTAGACTCAACCCGCCTGGGGTGAGATGACTACGCAGCAGAGATGGCAGCGAATGACTGCCAGGGAAAGACACAGGCTTACCGTGAGGGGAGCCGTACCGTGTAAGAATACACATGTGGGATCACCCGAAGGGGGAATCACTACACACGGGCACCTAGCCCAGCACAAGGGCTGACCTTGGGCATGCACACGAGTGCTGAACCTGGTGTCTGGCGCTCCGCCACGCCTGACCGCCGAGGGTGCGGGAGGAACTCCAACAAGGTTTGCCATGGGGAACTGAACTGAGAAGCAAAAAAGTGCACGTATCCGGTCCGTAGATGGGAATGGCGCAGCAAGCATGATCGACACGAGCAGGTCCGGTGTTACTGCCTACCTGAGGCGAGTACACGAGAGGACAC
>NW_015506886.1:165133-166050 GCF_001515645.1 Sinocyclocheilus grahami
CCCTCGGCCAGGGAGTAAAACAACTGGCAATGGGACGTCTCCGGGGAGGCAAACAGGTCTACCTGAGCGTCCCCAAAACGGCTCCAAATCAGCTGGACTGTCTCGGGGGGAGTCGCCATTCTCCCGGAAGGGCGGGCTGACATGAGAGCTCATCGGCTGCACGATTGAGCTCGCCTGGGATGTGAACGGCGCGAAGCGACCTCAGATGCTTCTGACTCCAGAGGAGGAGATGGCGGGCGAGTTGCGATATGCGAGAGGAGCATAGACCGCCCTGGTGGTTGATGTACGCAATGTCGAAGTGTTGTCCGTACGGACCAGTACATGCTTGTCGTGTAGCAGCGATTTGAAGCAGCGCAGAGCCAGCCATACTGCTTGCAACTGGAGGCAGTTGATATGCCACTGCAGTCGGGGCCCCGACCAGAGCCCCGCAGCTGCATTCCCATTGCACATGGCACCCCAGCCCTTGGCAGAGGCATCTATTGACACAACAACATGCCTGGATAGTTGCCCAAGGGACACCCCTGTCCGAAGAAAGGCAAGATCTGCCCACGGGTTGAAGGTCTGATGGCAGAACGGGGTGACAGAAACCCGGTAAGTGCCGTGTCGCCATGCCCATCTCGGGACCCGGTCATGAAGCCAACGCTGAAGCGATCTCATATGTAGCGTCTGGACCACTCAAACACACAATATATATTTTGTTAGCTAGATTTAACGAGGTTGACCGAGTCCAGCTCCATGCCGAGAAAAGAGACCCTCTGCAGAGTTTGTTCTTTTCGCAGATGACCCGAAGCCCCAACCAGCTGAGGTGACTGAGCACCGTGTCCCTGTGTTCGCACAACTGCGCTCGGGACTGGGTCAATATGAGCCAGTCGTCGAGGTAGTTGAGAATGCGAATGCCCGCTTCCCTCAATGGAACG
>NW_015506886.1:166112-183098 GCF_001515645.1 Sinocyclocheilus grahami
GCCACTTACCTGGCTCCACAGCTGGGCAGGGGGCTCGTGAGGAGGCATAGCGTCCCTGAACCGGACCCTGCTGCCCATATCGCATCCTTCACCAGCAGGCGCCACTTACCTGGCTCCACAGCTGGGCAGGGGGCTCGTGAGGAGGCATAGCGTCCCTGAACCGGACCCTGCTGCCCATAGGCGAAAGGAGAGGTGGACGGCCGTGTGGAGACTGGGTCTCGTGCACTGCCATCCTCGCACTCTTGGGACCCGGAGGCAAAGGAAACTGCTCTTTTATTGAAGTTTTGGGGAGGGGCTGCAGCCGGCGGTGGGGTGGAAACAGCAGCAGACCGCCGGGGTAGGATGTGTCAAAACCCCACCGCTTCGCCGAATAGGCCGGCCTGGGAGATCGGGGAGTCCAGGAAGCGATGCTTGTCGGCCTCCCTCATATCCGCCAAGGTCAGCCATATGTGGTGCTCCTGGACCACCAATGTGGACATCGTCTGACCCAGCGCCCGAGCTGTGACTTTCGTCGCCCTAAGCGCGAGGTCCGTCGCAGTGCACAGTTCCTGCAGCACACCTGGGTCAGCACCACCCTCGTGCAACTGCTTCAATGCCTTAGCCTGGTGGACTTGCAGGAGGGCCATGGCATGCAGGGCGGAAGCGGCCTGTCCAGCAGCACTGTAAGCCTTAGCCGTCAGAGCGGACGAGAACTTACAGGCCCTGGACAGAAAGCGTGGACTACCCCTCCAGGCGGCGGCGCTTTGCGGGCAGAGCTGCATGGCGATAGGGGATGTCCACATACCCTTGGGCCGCTCCACCGGCGAGGGTGGTGAGAACGGAGGAGGCACCAAGCCTGTTTCGGGCAGAAAAAGGTGCTTTCCAAGACTTAGTAACCTTCTCATGCACTTCCGGGAAGAATGGAACCTGAGGCGGCTGCCGACGACCGGCTTGCACCCCCAGGAACCAATCGTCCAGCTTCGAGCGTTCGGGAGAAGGAGGAGGCCTCCAGTGCAGCCCGACACTCTCGGCGGCCCGGGAAATCATAGCAGTCAGCTCTGGATCTGAGTCGGGCAACGCCACTCTTCCTGACGGATGCAGCGCAGCCGAATCCTCATCTCCAGAGCCTAGCTCGCCCTCCAATGCAGCGATCGTCATCCTGTCATCTGCCTGCGGTCCGCACGAGATGCTGGGCCCCGCCCTGTCCGAGGAGCCAGCAAACTCGTCCGGGAACCCCAGGCGGTGCGATGCGCCAGAGGAATGAGAGGCCCGCGGAGACGCACTCGACGGGGAAGCTCTCACCATAATCCTCAGATCTCCCTGACCATGAACCGAAGTAGCCCTCCAAGAACCAGAGGAGCTAGAGCGGGGCATGGCAAGGGGGATACCCCCCCCGTTTCACGAGGAGGTATCTAGACCGCAACACCGTGATGGTCATGTTCCCGCACTGAGAACATGACTCATCCATGAGCGCTGCCTCAGCGTGCTGCAAGCCCAGGCACGAGATACAGCGATCATGACCATCAGATGAAGCCAGGAAGCGACCACATCCAGAAACGTATGAGTGGGAAGCCATCTTTAAAAAGACGCCCGTCACTCGTGAAGCTCTTTTAGAAATTGCTCTTTTAGAAGGAAATACTCTTTTAGAGAGCGCTGAAGCGCCCAGGGGAGGTTGCGGCGAGACCGCAGAATGGACGCTGCAGCCCGCCGAGGTTTCAGCAGCCTGGATGGCAACCCCTGCTGACACACCGTAACACCAGCGCCAGCTGTTTTCCAAACACTCGCGGAGATTCGTCCTGTAGAAGGCTTGGCTCCGAAGCGAATAGCTGATGTGCGTTTGCAGGCGCTCTCCTTTTATACCCACGCTGCGGGGCGCGGTGCGCGTGGCGAAACACGCACGCCAACTGTCATTGGCTTGTTTAGTTAACACTCGAAGGTGATTGGGCTCTCGGGCAAGATCCCAATTCGTCAGTCACGACTGACGTAACGTCGAACGTGACTGACTGAAAGGGAACCTATTTTCTTCGGTTTAAATAATTTTTGGTTATACAAAAATTACTACACACTTACAAAGTTGTTTCAACCCAACTTTGGGTTAAATATGGACTAACCCAACTCTTGGGTTAAAAATTTAATGTAAAAATGTAACCCAACGGTTGGGATAGTCCATATTTGACCCAAAGTTGGGTTGAAGCAACCCAGCATTTTTTAGAGTGTAGTTTTACTCAAAAGTCTTCATTTGGTCTTCATTTAGGCCCCGTCCACACGGAGACGTGTTTAGCTGTATACGCATACATTTTGTATCGTATAGGCATTTCGCCCAGGCGCAGATATTTCTTGAAACGAGGGGGAAAAAAAGATTGGATAGGGAAAGCTCTGGCTTCATGTGGACGTAGCCTTAATCTCATTGCTCTTTAGGAGGAATCATCGATGTATTTAGAAGATTTCATTGATTTCAATAAATCAATAAATAATTTTGCTGACATCCTGTTATGGAGCAATGTAAACTACATTGCAAACAGCGACAGTGGACCATAACACTGCAGAGCACAGGGGCGATGAATGAAAAGCTCTGAAAATGTGTTTATCAATGCATTGGCATTACACCCCAGGCCCACAGGAACACAACGGGAGTTAGTTCATTTGATAGAATTGATTCCAGGGGTCACTTTATGGGGCATGAATCTATCATGTGATATTAGAGGGCCAAAGGGAGCAGCTCAAATGTGCAATGATCTGAAGGCTTTTCTGCAGTCTCTCAATGGGTCAGAGCATATTTGGGTCTGGAAGCACTGTGCTACTCTTTAAGTGGTGAACAAACACTTTTAGCTCCATGAGCTAAAAAAAGGATTGGATGGATTATGGTTATAGCCCAAACTTCAATATGCAATGCAATATACTGAATACTTCTACTCAAGCTCTTGCTTGCATGAGTAAATAGTGGATGCATGTTCACATCATAAACTGTGAATTAGTTTAGATTAACTGGAAGTGATAAAGTTGTCAATCTGCAGATATTTTTTTTTTTATTATTATTATTCAAAACAAAAATGTGGGATGTTATTTTTCATCTGATTAAAGTAAATGGCTAAGTGGACAAAAAAAAAAGTAAACCATGTAAATTGTGTGCTAGTATGTTCCACATCTTTTAAAGCCATACAATATAACTTTTAATTATACTCAATATTTACTGAAAATCTTTCCCTCCATGGGAAATCTTTCCCTTTCATGTGCCCACTTGGGCACATGAAAACATGGCACATTTTGGGCACACTTTTCATTTTTGCATGGAAGGAACACCATGTCAGTTCAATAAGATTCCAGCAACAAGCAGTTTGTTTGTCCACACTGATTGGGTGAATGTGACTCATTTTTGACATTTAATGTACAGTTGTGGAGCGTTTTTATAGACATTTTGGGCCAGTGAGGTTTCACTGTGTTAGGCTAACCAGGCCAAATCAGTGGAAATAGACGTAGAGCTGACAACAAACCACTCTTTATTTGTCACACTTTGGACACAGTAATTTGGACAAAAATATATTTACATAGAAGAGGTGACTTTTATTATATGTGATGTTATTGTGTCATGCCTGGTTAGGGCACTGTGTTCCAAGCATCAAGCCAGAAACCTGAAAGTTACAAACCCTGAGCTTTAACTTACACCACACAACCCTGACAAATCCGATCTGTACCTGGAGACCATGTCACATTAAATGTACAGTACAATTATAGTGTATACAAACAATTTCTTCTTACAGGTTTTGAACTATTGTTGAAATTATCAAAAGCACACAGCAGGTCAAAGAACTGAGGAAAGAGTGATAGACTGTGAACAAGACTCTTCACCATTGTAGGAGAAGAAAACACAGCTCTTAGCTTACATAGCAATCTCAGCAGCAGCTTGGCTTACACAGTCACTACATGCAGTTTACGGCCCGTGCTCTCGTTAATAGTCCTGCTCTCCGCCGCAGCTGTCCGATCTCTGATGTTCCCAGCAGGCAGGGGAGAGAAGACGCTGGCAGGAGGAAATGTCACCTGATGAAGGGAGAGAATGTTCTTCTAACTTTGGTTAAGGTTCAGGTGAGTTAAGCTTGATTGGACTTTGTGTTTGTGCCATTGGTCCTTCTGAAAGTATGGCAGTGGCTTTGACAGGTCCCTGTTTCTACGCCGTGGATGTATACAGGGGATTTCGTCGCTCAGAAGTGAGAGGAAAAGGTTAGAGGGACTTGTTCTCAGCTGTGAGCGTGCTGCTCTAATTGCTGCTGTTCAGATGGGGGCAGGGCTACATGATACACGCAAAGCTCCGCTCAAAGCTCGCAGGGTGTTTTCACATGAAATTCAGTACTTCAGTCCAATATCTTTTGTGGAAATGCTTTAATTCAGTTTACTAAATGCAAAATAGCAAAGAAGGCAGAGTAATATACAAGATAGTTTTACTATTTGAGTTTCTCAATTTTCTTAATATTATATGTCGTGGCAATTTTCTATATCAATAAAGGTATGAGACAAGAGTCTTTTGAAGATTTATTTTCTTGAAAGAAAAGTTAAACAGTCAAACAGTCATCCAAGTTGACTGCAGAGTGCAACAAAGAGGAAAACACCTTTACCCAAATATTTATACCCAAATCAAATCAGGATGCGTCTATCTCATCCAATCATAATGCATACTCAACATATGTGTCCATTTAAGGTATCCAACTATGTCCCCTAGATGTGTTTCTAAGCATTTAATGCAAATAATTTTCTAAGAAGCTAGGTATAAAATAGCATTTCTCGTCTCGCACTTGTCTTGTACACACACACACACACGCACACGCACACGCACACACACACACACACACACACACACACACACACACACATTAAATAGGTTTCCTGTTATTTCTCAGCTCATCGAAATCTCAAGCATACTGAAGCACTCAGAGACCATCTAAAGAACACTCTTTAGTACAGTGAAGCAAATAATACTAATAATAATATTCATATTTCAGATTTTAAAAAGTATTTCCTCCACACTAAACAATTTAGGATAGCATTCTGCAACTTTTGAATTATATGCCAGAATGGAACTCTTTACGTAGAGAAAAATCCACTTACAAAAATTATAGTTATTATTATCTGAAATGCACAGCCATAACTTCACTTGCCTAGATCAGAGGTCCTGATAAAAGGGTAATTTAGACAACTCAAATAACATATACAATATACAAAATAATTAATACAATGTGACTTAACGAAGCAAATGAGCTGCACATTTAACAATTTTTAAACCTTCTGGAATGCCTTGCTCCACAGATTTATTTTGTGAACACATTATTTATTTATTTATTAAACATTTTTTTTAAGCATGATACAGATGTTGTTAATAGAGTCACACTTTAGTTTAATTACGTAATTACTGTTTTACTGTAATTACTATGAACCTAAGTACTGTTTATTAATAGTTAGTAAGGTAGTTGTCAAGTTTAGGTATGGGGTAAGGTTAAGAACACTCTTTAGTACAGTGAAGCAAATAATACTAATAATAATATTCATATTTCAGATTTTAAAAAGTATTTCCTCCACACTAAACAATTTAGGATAGCATTCTGCAACTTTTGAATTATATGCCAGAATGGAACTCTTTACGTAGAGAAAAATCCACTTACAAAAATTATAGTTATTATTATCTGAAATGCACAGCCATAACTTCACTTGCCTAGATCAGAGGTCCTGATAAAAGGGTAATTTAGACAACTCAAATAACATATACAATATACAGAATAATTAATACAATGTGACTTAACGAAGCAAATGAGCTGCACATTTAACAATTTTTAAACCTTCTGGAATGCCTTGCTCCACAGATTTATTTTGTGAACACATTATTTATTTATTTATTAAACATTTTTTTAAGCATGATACAGATGTTGTTAATAGAGTCACACTTTAGTTTAATTACGTAATTACTGTTTTACTGTAATTACTATAAACCTAAGTACTGTTTATTAATAGTTAGTAAGGTAGTTGTCAAGTTTAGGTATGGGGTAAGGTTAAGGGATCTAGAATATTATCATGCAGAATAAAGCATTAATGTGCTTTATAAGCGCTAATAAACAGCGAATATGCTAAGTAATATGCATGCTAATAAGCAGCTAGTTAATAGTAAGAATGGGTCCCTAAACTAAAGTGTAACCAAACATTATTTAAGGCTTTTTTTGTTTTGTTTACAAAAACATAATCTATGTATTGGTGCTATGTATTGTAATAAGAAATTAATAATAAAAAATAAAATAATAATATAATAGTAAAATTGAAATTCTGAATAAGTAGCTGCAAGAACCAAAGGAAACATCATACCCTTATTACACAATACATTGAGCTTCATCTATGCATCACATATTCAGCACATGTAACACCTCTAAATTCATTTTATAGAACTGCACTGATGTCTTAAATTGCATTCTCCAAAAGAAAACAGAAATGCTTCACAGGAATCAAAACGCTTACCAACTTGAAACGATCTGTAATTATTGAGGTATTAAATCAATTCATTCCTTTGCACCAACAGTTACGCAATGCTTCAGAAAATAATTTGCCATGTAAATCTATTCTGTCTCACAGACGACAGAGCGTAGTGCCTGAACCCTAATGACAGCAGCCTGAAACTCGCACCCAGTAAACAAAATGTTTAGCAGAGGGAGGAATATTAATTATCACGTTCGTAAGTGTGGTATCATGGAATGCTCTGTTAGGAGAGGGGACGGGAGGAGAAAGGGGTAATGGTTCGGGAGGGTATGTGGGGGGGTATGTGCCGTTTATGAATTGCAGTAGGTGCAATGAGTCTCTCTCAAACCCCTCCTCAAGGGAGGCGAGAGAAAAAGAGAGGGGCGGCTGAATTTATGCTGTTAAACCCCCGCTGATTGCTGGGAAGGTAAAAGAACCAATGGCGGCATCAGTGGTTTAATTTAAAGTGTGTTTCTCACTAGACTGCCCACAACACTTAATTAAACTCTCCTGTTTTGGCAATGACAAATGCTGCCGAGCAAGAGGACGGCAGGCAAGCTGACGGAGGCCGCTGTAATTTCTTTCATGTGCAGCGACAGCCAGATTCAGGTCAGAAAGTGGAGAATTAAAGAACTAAACAAGATTTCTGCTCACTGAGGGCCCTGCGACAGGCTTTTCTTTCACATGAATACTCTCTCTTTATTTGCCCTCATTTAACGGGAGTTTTGTCATAGATTTATGGGGCTTGCGGAAACGTGGCATGTTTGCATAGATCTTGCTTTGCTCCACTGTGCTTCCCATTTTCGCCTCACATTGGAGGAGAATTTTCAGCCTGTCAAAGCAGCAAAAGTCAGTGCCGTTTCGTACCTTACAACGTACCTTCGACACGTTGCGAGATTACACTTTATATTGTAGATTCATATATTAAAAAAGAGAAAATTTGGGTGAGAACATGCAACTTTTGTTCCTCTGTGGGGACATTTGTCATTCGGTTCCCGAAGAGTGAATTGCGGGCTGTTGTAATCACGCACGGCGTGTCTATTGCCTGAACATCAGCATGACGAGCCTTTAATACAGTCTGGACTTACATACTGTACGATGTAATCTACTTTACTGAAAACAGAAACCCATTTACTACAGCTCAACAGCTTATTTGGTTGTGACACAGCCCCAAATCCATCATTCGTGCATTTCCAAAGAGTGCTTGAAAGTCAGCTCTGCCACAGCTCTTAACTCAAAGGCAGAAAGCAGCCATGTGAAATAGACTCACCGTGGAACACAAAACCTGCCACACTACTGAAATACAAGCACATTTATGCCTGTGAGGCATTCTGTAATGCAACATGCACTTTCCTCTCTCATATAGTTGTATGACTCAATGGTATTAGTGCAAAAACATTATTTTCTTTATAGATGTGGCAGTGTTACTGTCTACAAACTCATTCAGCTGTATGAGTGAATTTGTTGGGAACTGAAGTCAATACAAAAAATAAAAAAGTAGTAGTGTTGTGAAAACAAATGTATTGGTTGTTAGAGGTTAACAGTATATCTTAGAGAAACAGACTGAAATCTGTGTTATTATTTTGTAGGACAATGCCTAAATATCTTTGGTCAAGTAATTAATCTGCCTATCAGTGCATGATATTGTTCACTAGATTCAAGCTACATATCAACAAGTCAAATTTTGGAATAAATATCATTAGATGTTTGATGTCTGTTGCATTGATGAGCCCATTGGAAGGTCCTCTGAGCCATATAATTAGACTAATGATGGGGCGACTGGGTTTCACAAGCTGTATTAGAGAACTGATTGACAGTGCTTGATCTTTGTTGTCTTGCCAAGAACAACCTTCCACAATTGACTATTCAGTGACTATAGAAACAAGTCTTTTTGGATTTGCCATACATTATTGCTTATTTAGCAGCATAATAGACGATACCTGGCACTTTCCTTGGAAAATATGGCCTGTGTCAGCAAAACAGAAGGAGACAACACAGGAACTTCCACAGTAGAGGTGTTTATTGACAAGTTAAGTGGTGACGGGTAAGTAAGCTGGAACTGATGATGAATGGAGACTTAGCTGAAACAACTGTTCTTTTGCAGGGCTGATGTGGATCCACGGAGGGCACAGAGAGGACTGATGAAGGATCGGAGCCGGTGAGTATAGCAGGTAGGGAGTCAGGTAAGTTGTACTGTAACTTGGTGAACAACAAGACCAAACAAAGGTGGAGTGCATAGTGGTGGTTCTTATATGGAGACTTGATTAGTGCGGATAGGTGCAGTGAATCAGAATTCCGGGGGACTGTGAACGGGTGGGCGGAGCTGCAGTGTCTGATGTGGCTAGTGACTCCGTGACAGCCTGGACTCAAAAACCTTTTGTTTTCTCTCTCTCTCGCTTTAGCAAATTATCAGTAAAATGTTCAGAATATTCAGATTATATTGTTTTGCAACCATTGTCAAAATAAATATTACTTGAGTTTTATTTTATTTTCACATTTGCAATAAAATAAATAAATAAATAAATAAAATCAGTGCCATATTTGGTTGCAAATATAATTTAAGCTGCCACTCATTAAAGTCTACCTTGTCTGGGACAAAATTATAAATTAATTAGTAAATTTAATATTTGTTTAAATAGTTATTTTGAAAGGATTATTTCAACATTATTCACATTATTTAACATTATTCACATAAAGCGCAACATAACGATTATTCTGTCACACTTTATTTTGAGGTCCAACTCTCGCTGTTAACAAACCATTAACTAAATCAAAATTGCATTATTAAATAGTAGCCTACTACATAGTAGCCTATTGCATGAGTGCAATAAAACATTTTTTTTTAAATAAATAAATAAATAAAATCAGTGCCACGATCAGTGTCTACATAGTTTGGGACAAAATTATAAATGAATTAGTGAATCCAATATATTAATGTTTTGTCCCCCCCAATTTGTTTAAATAGTTATTTTGAAAGGGTGCACATGACACCTTTTTGGGTTGTCACAAATTAAAGAAATATTACAATATTTTATGCTTAACAAAAAGTAACCAACATGTACATTATTCACATAAAGCGCAACATAATGATTATTCTGTCACACTTTATTTTAAGGTCCAATTCTTGCTATTAACAAATCATTAACTACGACCTTTGCTTCCCTAAACTCCTAATTTGCTGCTTATTAATAGTTAGTAAGGTAATTAAGTTTAGGTATTAGGTAGGATTAGGGATGTAGAACATGGTCTACCTATGTTAATAATAGACATGCTAATAAGCAACTAGTTAACAGTGAGAATTGGTCCCTATATGACCAATTATTCTTGTTTGGAGGAAGTCATACAGTATACCTTTAGTAAGTAAATGGCAATAACGATAGAAAAAAATACAGAAAAAATAACTAATCTCTTACACTGATTTCTCAAAGATAGATTCTATATAAACTAAAAAAGAAAAGAGAGTGAAATGGAGAGAGCTTGTGGGTGAATTATCGTTTTGGTTAATGGCTGTGAGGAGTCAGAGAGAGAGAGAGAGAGAGAGAGAGAGAGAGAGAGGTATCTGGTGGAGTTAAGCGTGCAGCACTTTTTGTGTTCTCCAGCGCAATCCATTAATCATAGCACAGTGCAGCAGCCATATTCTTCTGTGTAGAGGCTGTACTTTCATTACAGGAGCCTAATTAAATAGCTCTGTGAACTGGAATCTGAGATTCCTCTGTTACAGATTATCATTAATTATGGTGAAAGAGCTGGGAGATGTTGGACTCAATTATACCCGGCTCAAGGCTGGCATGCTTTGATTCATGGCCCTCGCCTGCACAACGCCGCTTATCACACCATCCCACTTCTGTAAATTGGGCACTGCCAGCTGACACACAGAGAGCCATGGGCAGCGTGCTTCATTACAAACATGTTGGAGAAGCACAGACCAATTAAGGGTCGCAGATTTGCTGGGAAGGACAGAGAAAAGGATTATTACTCTGTTTGTGTATGTGCGTGTCTTACTATTAAGAAAATATTCAGAAAGAGTTACAGTGCGTGCCTGCATTTGTTTTCTTTTTTTCTTTCATTAGTCTATTGCATGGAATAATGTCACCTGATGCTTTAACATGATTCTAAATACCTTGAGCTTAGCATCAAATACGTATGAACGTGATGGGGAGAGCTATTAAAATACCATTAATAAGACATGGGCTCCCCTGAAAACGTGATATATGAAATTTTGGGGGGTCTCAAAAAATATTGACAATGTGTTATTTTGACGTGCAATTTCAGTTTTGTGTAATGTGATCATCGTGGATTATTATGTGTAAAATTGCAAAAATATCATTAATTTATGCATGACGGCGATTTAAACCTAATTAACTTCAATAAAGATAACTATACATGTCATTCTTGTCATGAGCATCAAGGTGTGGGGACGCTGTGGTGCAAATTCCACTCATGTTTAGTACATGTGAACTCAAAGATTCGTAGAAAAAATATAAACGTTGGACTCTGTGGTCGATTCTGTGTTAAGGTAAGGCATGTTATTCGCAATTATGTGTTGTGGCTGGGTTGTTATAGGTCTCCGTGACTCTCGATGTCTTAGGCCTAATTGAACGGAGGAATCCTGCATATAGTGCTTGCATAAAGCAAGTAGTGCATACACTTGTAGCGCATGATTTTGGACATAAGACACATGCGATCCAATGACATTTGATGTCACTGATGTCCAACATACACAATCGATTACATATTTGATTTGAGAGGTACAGTGGAAAGGACAACTTAAATTTAGGTATTTTCCTCACACAAAACTATAACACGACTTGAAATACAGTGTACAAGTTGTATGGACTATTTTTTTTAAACACTTTGTGGTGTTTTTGTGTTTGAGTTTAATGGAAACAGTCTTTATATTGAAATGTGCTGTATAGGGTAGTTTGTTCTCCACTAAATAAGGGTTTCAGTACGATAGTGGGGCTTAATAGGCAAAGCAGAGGGTGTTCTCCTTATCCTTAAATGTAAATTTGCCTCAAGTATAGAAATAGTGTACAAACATATTTTGTTAATCACATTTATGTGTGTGTATGTGTTATGCTCACAACTGTGGCAAATGTAAGTTTATATACTGTCCAATTCTCAGCAGTATTTTTAAGCTTGTAGAGAATAGCTTGGGTGTTACTGTATTTATTAATTTAAAAAGAGGAATATGATGATAATTTCTGATTCATTGACATGTTCATTCATTTATTCATTCATCCATCCATCCATCCATCCCTGTAGGTCATTTCTAATAGGTTTAACTCACCCTGTGTTACAACACTCCCCAGACTAACCCTAAATAATTATAGAATTTTCATTATTTTAGCTGAGCAAAACATTTCCTATTTGCCCGTTAGTGCTTATAAATAAGGATTATTATACAAAGTTATTTAACTGTTGTATACATAGTGTTCAGGTAAAAGTGAGATTTTTTTTTGAAGGGTTTGAAAGGGTTTGGTTTCCCAGAGGAGTAATGCGACGTAAGAGTAACATAAGTTCTGGTAAAGCCAAGAACTCAGACGTTTGCTCAACTCTATGCCACAGAGGGCAGCCATTTTAATATATATGAAAATCACCTATCTAGTATGCACTACAGGGAACTGATCAGCGCAGATTTTCATAGAAACAAGAGAAGACTCTGGAACACTGAGTGTGGGATGTGTTTATCTTAAGAGTGCATTTACGAAAAAACCTCTCATTTTAAGCATGCATTAAGAAATTAAATAGGGTCAGTTTTGATATCTAACCAGTTTTAAACCATCACTTTGTAGCGAAATTATAATATTCAGTTGTATGAGGTTTTTAGGTTTATTTGTTGTAATTAGCACATGTTTTACGTATCTGAGACTGAGGTACTTTAAACTGTGAACTTGTTAAACTCCAGTTCCACATTAGACTCCCCAACACAGTTTGTAAAGCACAATTCTGAATTATTATACAAGTCTAAAGCAGGAACACATGATTATATGAGACTAATCCATAACTAACCAGACCAAGAGCCAGTAGTCGCTATACGTAAATTCAGTTTGAGAGAGTGGTCCTGTAATATTAAATACTGTATGTGTGCCACCTTTGGACAAGATTAAAATGTCATTCCTACTCATTAATGTGTCTTTACATTTTAACTAAAGCTGTCTGAGTCTACAACACCCCTCACTGCAAAAAAAGCAGCCACTTAGCTTTGACTGACACTAATTTTTAATTCATGAAACCCCCAAAACCCTCTTATTTCCCAGCTTATGTCTGTCAGACGATTACAAAGGACAGTCTGGGCCACATCCGCCAAGGTGCTAGATCCGTAATCGTGTCAGATGGGTGCGTTTGATATGAAGCCGCGTTAGCTCTGCAGGCTAACGTGCCAGCGAGAGAATAGAGAAGTAAGGGGGACCTGTCAAACCCACAGCAACATCATTGCCGTGACTGATCTGAGGCCTGTGAGACTGTCAACTCACTGACTGGACCAGTCAACACAAATAAATGCAGACATTCCAGAGCTATAATGGTATTGGAGATCTTAAATTAATTAAAGGCTAGAGTCATATCTAGAGATCAGAATAAAATACCTTTGCAAATATTCTATACTATACCATTATAGTTTCTATAACTAATTGTAAATAATTAATTTAGTTAAATAATTAAATAAATAATTACTACACTAAAAGTTGAGAGACTGTTGACTTGAGTGTAGTAATATTACACTACTGTCAAAAAACAAAAAAATGGCATATACTGTCTGAAGGGGCTCACATATTACCTTACTATGCATTTGCAATAGAAACAATAACTGTACTAGGCTAGTAGCTGTAACATTTTAAAAGAAAACCATGGTTACCATGGCACATGTTTTGAATGAGTTGAGAGTTAGCATCCAGAACAATTGCATAGTAATTGATTGGTATTAACAGAAGATACAAGGACACATTTTTTAAAATTTTGACTCTCTGCCATCTAATTATTTAATGCCAATTCTATAAACTACAACTTTTGCCTCACCTAACTGCTAATTTGGTGCTTATTAATAGTTAATAGCAAGGTAGTTGTTAAGTTTAGGTATGGGGTAGGATTAAGGGATTTAAAATATGGTCATGAAGAATAAGGCATTAATGTGTGGATTATAAGTACTAATAAACAGATAATATGCTAGTAATATGCATGCTAATAAGCAACTATTTAATAGTGAGAATTGGTCCCTAAAATAAAGCGTGACCAGCTTTTAAAATGAATTCTTTGCCGACATAAAAAAATGATCTAAGCCACATTTAGTAAATTTCCAATGAATGCTTTACAAAGAGTTAGAAAAAATAAATGTTTTAGTGAGATTCAAGTGGTCGTTGTAATCTGCATAACCATGTGAAAAAGGACACTAGGCTTATGATCAAATTAATGCAATGTAACTAAGTTACAATAATTTTATTTTTATTGTATTATATGCATTATCATTATTTTGGGTGAAGTTATGATCCAAAATGCCATTTGTCAGATTCTATGAGCGGCAGTAGGCGCTGTTCACAAACTGCTCAAGTGCCCTCAAGTCATGGTGGTGATGATGGAATCCCAAGTTTTGTTTCAGTAGCTCAAAGCGTAGCAAAGAATCAGGCTCATGCTTATTCCATGATGAATGTTTTAGCACATCTGATCAAGGCAAGGCCTCAACTGCTTTGAACAAATGCCATTACACACACGGTTCACGCACAAGCCCATGCGCGCGCACACACACACACACACACACTGCATGATGATGAAGGAAAATCAATTCATCTCGGTGTTAGTGTCACATTAGAGTGACTGGGATTGACACAGTAAATGGGTTAGTGTTTCCCCTCAGCAGTTTAACTAGCGATTGGACCTGACAGTCCCAGCACTGGTTTACAGCAGTACAAGGGATCTCAAGGGAAGATCGTTCAGGTGTTTTCACTCTCTTCAAGCCCCTGACACTGTCAAACAAGAGTCAAGTGATCAAGCTCACTGTTCACACACTTACTACATTAAAGCAAGTTTTCTTCATGGAACAACAGATGCCAAGAGACCCTTTATTTTTAAGAATGAAGGCAGCAACAGCAATATGATAAAAGACAACAGTCTTCAATAAACAGTTACATATACAGTTCTTCCTTAGAACCCCTCAATTGGCAGTCCTACCCCAGTGACATTAAGGGTTTGAAGAATAATCTTCAACTATTTCCTTTAAACAAAGGTATCAGAGAGTCTATCAAAGCCACTTGGGCCACTGGCTTCACAAGCTCAGTCAAGCGGTCAGGTCTATCTGAGACTGCAGCCCTCAGTTCAAACTAATCTGAGACATAAAACACTGAACCTCCAGGAGAGATCCCAGGACACACACACATGCTTCACACAATAACAAGAATGCAGGGGTTCAATACCAGCAGCAGGGGAGCCACAAGCTTTATGTGCTCTGTTCCATTATAACATTACTGATGGAGTTGTGCGTATGAGTGCTCTGCAACTAACTCTCGTTACTTTTCTCTCTCCCTTTCTTGCCCTCCCCTACTTTTTCTTTCACCTCTGTCAGTTATCCTTGGGTGCACAAACAAAGATGTGTCCCATTAGAAGCCCAACAGGGCAGCAGAGAAAACCAGCAGCTTTCAACCAAAATAACAGAGAACAGAGACATACAAAACTGCACATACTGTATAGACATAGCATTGCTAAAAACCAAAATTATTTTTTCTATATTTGAAATACAACAGTGTTGAAGTAGACACTGTAAGATGACTGTAAGTAATGGATGTTATCGGGGTGAGGCGGGGGGGCAATCCTCCTCTCTAAAAATTGGTGCCCCCTTTGTAGTTGGTATCCTATGTTGACTGTGTACTCCGTGTACAGAAAAAGCCAAAATATCATGTTATCAAGCACCACAGATTGGAACACAGTATGTGGGTGGACTACAGAGGCAACAACTTCCCCTCCTCATCCAGAACATTCTATATTAATTCCAATTCCGCTCCTGTTTTTTTAATTTTCCACTTCGCTCTCACTGGCAAGAATTTAAGAAAATTATAATAATAATAATAATAATAATTTTATTTTATTAAAATAAAATTACTTGCAACACTCTGAGCAAGAAAATTCTGATGCTACATCTTAAAAAAAAACTCTGTATTGCTAATATACTCTTAGCAATATAATGGAATGCTATGAACATGGGGAGTGATGCAAAAGTGAATCATCCCAATATATAGTTATACTATCACTCATTACTCATACGTTAGTTAATCTGTGATTGATTCTGTGACGAGAGGGGCGGGGCCGAGAGCCGTGCGATGGTACTGGACATCTTTGGTTGACGGCCCACTGCTCCTCCGCCCCCTGGTGGATGGCGATGGCTCCTCCTGTCGAGGGCAGCCGGCAGCGAGTCCCCCGTTCTCTGCTCCTCCCCAATCGTGGCGGACGGCAGCAGGCTCCGGCCTCCTGGCAAATGAGGCCGACTCCTCCGCTCCCTCTCGGACGGCAGCCACCCCTCCTCGACCCAGGAGCGCGGCAGCTAGCTCTCCGTCCCATCTCGTCTTCCATCGTTCCAGCACCACTGCCCCGGGCAGCCACCGGCGGTCTCTCCGCTTGTTCCTGCTGCCCGATCTCCTCAGCACCGCGACCCCCCTCAGCAGCGAGGGCTCTCTGACAGCGTGTCCCTCCTTCCTCCCGGGTTTCGGCACCAATGTAACACAGTTCGTAGTTCGGGAAGAAGGAGGCGGCAACCGGCGAACATTCAAAGAAAACTTTAATAAAATAAACAAACACGAAATGAAAGTAAAGTGGCAGCTCCTCGCGGATGACTGCCGCACACAAAACACAAAATAAAATCCAGGCCTGGTCCTTTCTTGTCCAACACTGTTGTCACTCCTCCTTTTATCCTTCCGGAGCTCCTCTGTGGGACTCGAGACCGGTGAGTGACGCAGGTGTCGTGCATTAGCATTTACTCCACCGGCCTCGCTCCGTTCCCATGGCTCTCGACCCCGCCCCTCTCGTCACACGTTGTATCTAACAATGTTGCTTAGCTGTTCTAAAATCCCTATAAACCATGGCTTCTTGCAGCTTATTGCATTATTTGCACTCTTGGAACACTATTTGTCCAATCAGATTAAAGATCCAGAATTAACTGCTGGATAATTCTAATACACTCAAGTCAGTAAAAACAGGGCACAATGTAATGTGTCAATATAAATTAATTTTCGGCCACTTTATTTTAAGGGTCAATTCTCGCTATTAACAAACCATTAACTACAACTTTTGCCTCAATAAACTCCTAATTTGCTGCTAATTAATAGTTAGCAGGTAGTTGTTAAGTTTAGGTATTGTATAGGATTATATTCTTCTATGTAGAATATGGTCATGCAGAATATGTGCTGTAGCGAATTTAGCTCACAACAGGAAATATGAATAATTAACCATAACTAGTTATAATTAACTATTCATAGTTTAGATCCGCTGTAGATATTTAGCTGACCTCTCAGGGTCAACTGTCTTGTCAATTCTAAGAAC
>NW_015506886.1:183333-184486 GCF_001515645.1 Sinocyclocheilus grahami
TGTGACGAGAGGGGCGGGGCCGAGAGCCGTGCGATGGTACTGGACATCTTTGGTTGACGGACCACCGCTCCTCCGCCCCCTGGTGGATGGCGATGGCTCCTCCTGTTGAGGGCAGCCGGCAGCGAGTCCCCCGTTCTCTGCTCCTCCCCAATCGTGGCGGACGGCAGCAGGCTCCGGCCTCCTGGCAAATGAGGCCGACTCCTCCGCTCCCTCTCGGACGGCAGCCACCCCTCCTCGACCCAGGAGCGCGGCAGCTAGCTCTCCGTCCCATCTCGTCTTCCATCGTTCCAGCACCACTGCCCCGGGCAGCCACCGGCGGTCTCTCCACTTGTTCCTGCTGCCCGATCTCCTCAGCACCGCGACCCCCCTCAGCAGCGAGGGCTCTCTGACAGCGTGTCCCTCCTTCCTCCCGGGTTTCGGCACCAATGTAACACAGTTCGTAGTTCGGGAAGAAGGAGGCGGCAACCGGCGAACATTCAAAGAAAACTTTAATAAAATAAACAAACACGAAATGAAAGTAAAGTGGCAGCTCCTCGCGGATGACTGCCGCACACAAAACACAAAATAAAATCCAGGCCTGGTCCTTTCTTGTCCAACACTGTTGTCACTCCTCCTTTTATCCTTCCGGAGCTCCTCTGTGGGACTCGAGTCCGGTGAGTGACGCAGGTGTCGTGCATTAGCATTTACTCCACCGGCCTCGCTCCGTTCCCATGGCTCTCGGCCCCGCCCCTCTCGTCACACGTTGTATCTAACAATGTTGCTTAGCTGTTCTAAAATCCCTATAAACCATGGCTTCTTGCAGCTTATTGCATTATTTGCACTCTTGGAACACTATTTGTCCAATCAGATTAAAGATCCAGAATTAACTGCTGGATAATTCTAATACACTCAAGTCAGTAAAAACAGGGCACAATGTAATGTGTCAATATAAATTAATTTTCGGCCACTTTATTTTAAGGGTCAATTCTCGCTATTAACAAACCATTAACTACAACTTTTGCCTCAATAAACTCCTAATTTGCTGCTAATTAATAGTTAGCAGGTAGTTGTTAAGTTTAGGTATTGTATAGGATTATATTCTTCTATGTAGAATATGGTCATGCAGAATATGTGCTGTAGCGAATTTAGCTCACAACAGGAAATATGAATAATT
>NW_015506887.1:0-418 GCF_001515645.1 Sinocyclocheilus grahami
AACTGTAGGCTGTTGCCAAGCAACATAACAATCAAATTTCAATACTGTTTTTACATCCACGTGTCAGAGGATGATTTCCAGTACATTGCACAGCTCATACACAATATCTGGAGAGAGATGCATGTATGTGTTTGGTTATGTGGCCTGTTAATGGTGTTATCATGAAGAGGCTCTTTGTTTTTGGCAAAAATGAGTGTTTGCTGCTGTTGTGTTTATATTCATACTCATACATATGCAGATGTCACACAGGCCTGTGAATGACAGCTGTGTTTTTAAGAGTTTCTGTCAGATTATTTGATGGTTTTGCATTAAAACTGTGTGCAGTGGTGCTAATATAGAAAAACACAGCGAGTTCATTGATCTGTGAGTGAAATTTTAAAGGGGTCACATGATGCTGCTAAAAAGAACAGTATTTTGT
>NW_015506887.1:1776-8289 GCF_001515645.1 Sinocyclocheilus grahami
CTTTAAAATCAGCAATTATAATAATCACTGCAGATATGTTTACATTCATACATATTTATTTTTATCTATTTAGAACAATACAAACACAATAAATTATATTACTGGAAGATATAAATACAACATTACTCACAGTATTTATAATGCATTCAAGAATATTCACATCAGTGTGCAAATACAGGACGCAAATTAATAAAGGAACGGTTCACACTAAAATGAAAATTGTCATTATTTTGTCACCGGCAGCATGCTGTTGTTTTTTATTTTTCCACAGAAGACAATGAAAGTGAATTGCTTGATATATCTCATGCTGCATTCATCCATCATTGATGCCAAAACGACATGGTTTCTTGCATATTGTGTGACCAGTCTGAATGTGCAGAATTTTTCTCACAAAGTATAGCCTACAAGTCAAAAAGACTACTTTAATGTTTCTTTTACAATGCTCTCTGCTCCTTTTTGGAGATTTCACAGCATCTGTCCCTATTCACTTTCTTTATACATGCAAAAATGAACAGCATGCAGATTAGGAATGACAGGGTGAGTAAAAATGGACAGTATTTGGACTTTTCGTGAACAATTCCTTTATAATGTTGTCTGAAGTCATGCCTTATCATGTTCTTACTCATTTGAATCCATAAAGTCCACTCACCAGAATCTCCCAGCACTAATCTGCCCAATAACACTCTTACCCTTCCTCCTCTTCATCCTTTATCTCTCCTCCCCTCAGGCGACTGACCAAGTCCACCCTCCTCCTCATCCCTCTCTTCGGCACTCATTACATGGTCTTCAGCTTTCTCCCAGACTACTTCAACGTGAGCCTGCGGCTTTGCATCGAGCTGTGTCTGGGCTCCTTCCAGGTTATTCAGCCCGCTATCAGCACAACACAGCCTAAACACATACACAGCACGCATAAACTTACTAAGGCTGGAATACAAGACATGATTTTTGCCCAGATTTTCAGTCTGGACGTGTTGACGCTATAGTTGCCAAAAATCAGAACCAGTCTGCAGTTTTCGGCATTTGGGAGTTTTTACATTTAGTGTGTGATTCACGAACAAATTACTCTTTCTGATTGGTTCTTTTTAGTGAATCAAAAACATGCAGCACAAACAGTATAGTCCAGTTCATGAACAAATGAATATGTTCAGTCTGTTCTTTTTATTGAATCAGAAACACACAGGACAAACAGTACAGTCCGATTCACAAACAAATGTCTTGTTTCAATTGGTACTTTTTTTAAAAACTAAAAACATTCAGTGTAATCAGTGTATACACTCTTAAAAATAAAGGTGCTTCAAAAGGTTCTTCAAGCGATGCCATAGAAGAACCATTTTTGGTTCCACAAAGAACCATTCAGTCAAAGGTGGTTCTTTTTAGTGAATCATACACATACAGCGCAACCGTTGTAGTCCAATTAACCCATTTAAGCCCACCGGCAACTATAGTTGCCGCAGTTTATAGTTGTCATTTTCCTTTCGTAAGTATTTTTCTAGATGTTATCTATGTTTTATTTCTCAATGACATGGAAGAAAACAACAAAATAAAGGATTTCAAGAAAAAAAAAAGGTATTCACTTCCTTCCTGTCACATGAGGCTGTCAAGTTCCTACCCCTACTTCCAGGAAGCATGGCGAAGGCAAACCCTCCCAAAGAAATTTAGTTTTCATGTTACTAATAAGTATGACCTTATGAAGGTCTCTAGAATCATCCAAACAAAACAAATCTTACAGGAGATCTATAGTTTTTTGTATACTTGGTCAAAAGTCCAAGCAGCAACTATAGTTGCCGGTGGGCAAATGACTTGTAAGTACATATCATGGGGAAATGGGGTATACTGTGTTAATAGGTTAATAAATACCTGATAATTGGTCTTGTTTAGTGCTTTTTGCTTTCATAATATCCCTCCTAAAATGTAACTTAACCCTTTAACTGTCATCTCTACTGTACAGTAGACCTGTCACGAATCCGGTCCATGAACTTTCCTTTTCATTGACTCTCGCACCACACAAACTGTTGCATAGCACCCCGGACTACATTTGATTGCACTCTTGCACACACCTGTTTACACTGATTGCACCCAGCTGTTCCGCATTTATCACTCCCCTAGCGATAGCGACTTAGCGACTCCCTCGTTTGTTGCCTTAGCCTTAGCCTTAGCCTTAGCCTTAGCCTTAGCCTTAGCCCTAGTCGTTTTCCTTAGCCTTAGCCTTAGCCCTAGTCATTAGCCTTAGCCTTAGCCTTCCCGGTTTCTGATCTTCGCCTGGTTCCCTGGATTCTCCCCTTTCGTCTTGCCCCTTTTGACTCAGTCTGCCGATCGTCGACCTGCGCTAGCCCTAGGACTATTCTTGTGTTTTGCCCTCCATATACCTGTTTGCCATCTGACCTATGCCTGCTGTATGACCACGTCTCTGTCTTCTCCACAAATAAAGCTTGCACATGGATCCGCAAGTCTCACGTCTCGTCAGCCCCGTAACAGTCATAAATATGATGAACTATGAAAATGATACACTAAGCAGTGTTAAAAAAGTACCGTCTACAATTTGGTTAAAGGGGTGGTTGATTATGATTTCACTTTTTGAACTTTAGTTAGCATAAACAATGTCTGCAAAGTTACGACACTCTGAGTTCAGGGCAAAGGGAGATATTTTCTTTTAAAGAAATCGCTGTTTAAGGACTACACAAAACGGCTGGTAGGGACTACAGCAAGCTTCTTCCTGGGTTTGTGACATCACTAACCCCGATGTTTACATAAACCCCGCCTCCGAGAACACGCAACTACCGGTAATGGTAAGGGGGCGTGACGTTTCCGGACAACGTGCACAAACACACTGAGCCCGCTAACCAATCAGAGCCCATTGCCTATTTCTGAGGGAGGGGCTTCATAGAACCAGGAACTCAACAGACCGTTTTGACGAGAATGGAAACAGCGGTGTAGAATAAAGGTAAAATATGTGAAAATAATGCGGTTTTTTTTATGAAGCATGAATACGTTACACTGCACCCCATAAACACAATCAAGCTTTCGAAAAAAGCTGATCAACCACCCCTTTAATGTGTAAATCTCAGTTTGCTTCCTATGTAAGTATACCCACATGCTAGGGCTGGGCGATATGGCAAAAAAATAAATAAACGTTTTTTCAGAACGTTTGACCGATTCTCGATTTTTAACTAGTCAACTTGAAAATGTAACTACAACATGATCCAAGTGTAGTGTCTGGACCAATCCAACACACTATATATTCTCTTTTTTATATGACAAATACTCTGTAACCTCAGTTAACAAGCCATAT
The DNA here is from genome assembly GCF_001515645.1 of Sinocyclocheilus grahami. NCBI lineage: Eukaryota > Metazoa > Chordata > Actinopteri > Cypriniformes > Cyprinidae > Sinocyclocheilus > Sinocyclocheilus grahami. Next base: position 5,066 of record NW_015506887.1, read on the forward strand.
GAGGACCCATGAACCCTTCCCCCCGGAATGCGTAACACCCCAGGAAGTCGAACAGGCCTCTTTGTTGCATGGCAACCAACGCTGATATCACTGGGTCTATTGGCCAAAAGTATGTAAAGCAGGGAAAATCCCTGCTTGTCCCAAGGAAAAGCAGAGTAGAAATGGACTGTGTTCTAGTTAATTCATAGAAAAACCGTTATTTGAATGAACACACATATTTCTTCAGGCCATTGAGTATATTATTGTCATTGTGTATTTTGTCTTTGATATTCTTAGACTATTTTAGTATGCTTGTGAGGGGACCCATTCCTGATCATCCCTTTTCACTATATGTAATCTTACCTTGTTTAGTATCTATGAATTTGCCTTCGTATGATCGAAACAAGCGTGTATATTATATGGTGGTACATAGGCAATATATATTAGCACCCTGAGAATCGTTAATAGTTTCGATTTAAGTCCATTTGCAAATTACCATGCTTAGAGAACAAAGGGGTCGTAAACCCTCCAGCAATTGCCACCTCCCGCTCGGAAATTCCATTTTGCGCATTGGACAAGCCCATCTTGAAAGGCGGAGATCTTCTCCGACCTTAAAGGCCCGGCTCCAGGGACCCGCCCCAGTCGGTGATTCAGTCAGAAGCAAAGATGATGTGAGAAAAACGCTTCAGGATACCAAAGCATCTGTGCCAGGCCTTTCTTCGGCCTAGTCCTTTCCATTCATCAAGTAACACTGACTCAAACTGGTTCTTCTCATCGACCCGAATTCAGCAAAGATCTACGGGAAGCTTTAAGATTTGCATCAGGAATCTCTTTCAGACCGCCGAGACTCGCTAAGTATCAAACTTAGTCTTATTAATTGATACATTAAGTATCAGTTACACCTTTTTACAAAGGTGTGTTTGAACTCAGAATCTGACGTATCCCTGAAGGCTTTGATCTGTTGAATATACATGCAAAGTGTTCCATAAAATCCATTCTTTATGCCTCTTTCTATGCTGAGTTAAACTTTAACCCTTTCCTATACCAACTGTATGTGTGCGTGTGTGTGTGTATGTGTATGTTAGACCGGCTTAATGTGTTTATGTAGTATGTTAGACTAGTTTAAGTGTTTATGTAGTTAATAAAACCTTACTTGTATCACACTTGACGTGTTCATTGTTTACTCATAACCGGAGTCAATAATCATGCAGATTTACGTTACAAACTTATAGAATTGTACAGTAAGAAAGTTATTTCCCTTAACCAGGAAATTAACGTTCTTAGAATTGACAAGACGGTTGACCCTGAGTGGTCAGCTAAATATCTACAGTGGATCTAAAATATGAATAGTTAATTATAACTAGTTATGGTTAATTATTCATATTTCCCCATGAGCTGATCCGCTACAAATACAATGCGTAATTTAAAATGCAGGTAAAAACCTGTGATTTATTTTCTTAGAGTGTAGCATACTGACTACTAATACACTGCTTAAAACTATAATTGTTCAGAATGTGTAGTTTTACTAGTTTACTAGCTAATAAAAAAACTTGTAATCGTTCGAAAATTAAATAGTTCAAAAGTGTTCAATGTTGTATATAAAAATAGTTATTTATATTTTAACATTATATTATGCATTTATATTATTTTATGAACAAATCTAAATTAACATATAAAATATATTTTTGCTGAGATTTGAAGTAGTGACACAATTTTGCGTCGTGATTACGTAATGACGTCATCACGCAATGACATCACAACGTCATTTAGCAACTTTTAGCAACAAATAGACCTTCCTTTAGCAACTTCCCCTGAAAATTAGTTGGCAACACTGCATTCAATAAGTAAACACCGTCCATTGCTCAGAGACACAAAACAGTGCTGTGATCTTTGTTTGGAACTATTTTCGTTAGCAAAATTGAGCAAAAACAAGCAATATTGTGTCTAAAATGTAAGTCAATGCTTTACTGAACTTGTATAAAAATTATTATTAAATGTGTTCATCCTGATATTTGCAGAAAAACGTTAGGCTACTATTTGTGTGATATATATTAAGTTAACTATATTAAATTATATAAACATAAAAAAGCATACAGAAGCATTTTTGCCGTCTACAATTTAGAATGCCTTGAATTTTGATAGACAAATAAATCAACGTGCGTGCACTCTCTGTGATATACTTGATAATGTCAGATCGAACATCATTACAACAACACTTACCATATTATCGCAGACGATGCTGTATCGCACACCCCAGACTCGACTTGAGTGGAAAATGAATCATCCGTGTTTTTAGGAGTCTAACTTGCAAACGCCAGACCACTGATTCATCAAGCCTGCTTACCTGCAGTGTGTGTTCTTCTGACTTCTGACTATTTTGTAGTAAGTAACGAATATGCTTCGGGGAAATGTATCGGAGTAAAAGTATACATTTTAATTAGGAAATGTAGTAAAAGTAAAAGTTGTCTGAAATATAAAAACTCAAGTAAAGTAGATACTCCCAAAAAATACTTAAGTTCTGTAACAAAGTATTATTACTTCATTACAATACACCACTGATTAGGCCTAATTTAAAATATTATTTTAAAATAAAAATTTATGAAATTATAATTTCTCTTACTTCCAGAATCAAATAACTGAGACTTCTGAAATTAGTGAGGGTGCTCTAGCCTTAATATGCATCTATTTTGGCACATTTTTGCCATGTCCATTGTTATGGTTATCACTATCATTGCAATTTATATGTGGATATATATCATGCCGCATTTATATGTGGATGTCACTTCTGAAACTTTGCGGTGTGTAAGTGGTCACTGTTCCTCTTAGCATCATGAAAAAACACATTTCTGTATTTCATTTCTGGGTTAAAAAGTGAAAAATGAATGGACGCAAAAGTACACGGACCTAAACCTGAAATGAACTAAAAGGTTTCGAAACCTCCACACCTCCACTGGTGTCATGGTTGAGAAGATGTGAAGGCTTTCAGACTATATGTATGGAGATAGCTAACAGCTGTTATCAGGGACTACTCTGTTGACAGGTGATAACAAAACCTGATGCTAATAGTCATGCAATAAGTGGCGTTTGCCTCTAAGTGCATGTGGAAGCAGAACTAATCCTGTTACATGGCCACGACTAACCAGAGACAACAGAAGAGGAGAGGAAACCAGAGGGGGCAGAGATGAAGTGATGCTGAATAAGGCTGACACTGTGAAGATGAGGCCCTGAAAATGGAAGTCCATTAG
>NW_015506887.1:15322-17311 GCF_001515645.1 Sinocyclocheilus grahami
GGTTCTTCAGATGTTAAAGGTTCTTTATGGAACCATTTAGACAAAAAGGTTCTTCTATGGCATCGTGAAGAACCTTTATTTTTAAGAGTGTAGTCCGATTAACTAACAAATGGTTCTTTTAAAATGGTTCTTTTTAGTGAATCAAAAACATAAAAACCAACCTGTGTAGTTCACAAACAAATGACTTTAAACCAGTTCTTTTTATTGAATAATAACAACACAAAGCACAAACAGTACAGTCTGATTCAGGAACGAATGACTCTTTTCAAACGGTTCTTTTTAGTGAATCATACACATACAGCGCAACCGTTGTAGTCCAATTAACCCATTTAAGCCCACCGGCAACTATAGTTGCCGCAGTTTATAGTTGTCATTTTCCTTTCGTAAGTATTTTTCTAGATGTTATCTATGTTTTATTTCTCAATGACATGGAAGAAAACAACAAAATAAAGGATTTCAAGAAAAAAAAAAGGTATTCACTTCCTTCCTGTCACATGAGGCTGTCAAGTTCCTACCCCTACTTCCAGGAAGCATGGCGAAGGCAAACCCTCCCAAAGAAATTTAGTTTTCATGTTACTAATAAGTATGACCTTATGAAGGTCTCTAGAATCATCCAAACAAAACAAATCTTACAGGAGATCTATAGTTTTTTGTATACTTGGTCAAAAGTCCAAGCAGCAACTATAGTTGCCGGTGGGCAAATGACTTGTAAGTACATATCATGGGGAAATGGGGTATACTGTGTTAATAGGTTAATAAATACCTGATAATTGGTCTTGTTTAGTGCTTTTTGCTTTCATAATATCCCTCCTAAAATGTAACTTAACCCTTTAACTGTCATCTCTACTGTACAGTAGACCTTAATTTGATAGGAATAAATCTGTCAAAAGGAGGAGATGAGAGAGAACAATCTTTCCACAGCTCTACTGCCCCACTTCTGTGTCTGCTTTTGCCTTGGGGGGTGGGCATTTCCAGCTTTCAAGTGACAGCAGCAGTTTACAAACTTCCATCAGTCACACAACCTAGCGATAGCGACTCTACAGAGCCCTCGTTTGTTGCCTTAGCCTTAGCCTTAGCCTTAGCCTTAGCCTTAGCCTTAGCCCTAGTCGTTTTCCTTAGCCTTAGCCTTAGCCCTAGTCATTAGCCTTAGCCTTAGCCTTCCCGGTTTCTGATCTTCGCCTGGTTCCCTGGATTCTCCCCTTTCGTCTTGCCCCTTTTGACTCAGTCTGCCGATCGTCGACCTGCGCTAATGAAATCACCCACTACAGTAAGCCATTGAATACTTTGGGCCTAAAAAAAAGCATAATTTTCTTTCAGGTATACATTTTTTATTATATAGATGTAATATTGTCTTCATTCTATTTATTTTTATTTAGTTATTTTAATTTAACTAACACCTCTAAGAATGAATATACCTGCATGTTTGCATGTTCATAAATGAATAAACAAGCAACCATGGGTGTAGCATACACATGATAATTATTTAAATAAGCATATATTTTAATATTTTAAAACATGAATATCAAGGACTTTTGTCAGGGTTAATCCATTTGACCTAATCAATATGTGCCTATTCATAAAAAATTTGATATTTTATATATTTTCATCACAAAGTATAGCATGCAAATATGTTTATGTACATTTATAAAACTACTTGTACCTTCACTGCTTACGTAAGGGAAAGTTCACCCAAAAATGGAAATCGTGTCATCATTTAGTCACCCTCAAGTTGCAAACCTATGAGTTTCTTTCTTCTGTTGAGTACAAAAGAAGATATGTTGCAGAATGTTGGTAATCAACCAGTTAAATGCATAATTTTCTTTCAGGTATATCTTTTTTATTATATAGATGTAATATTTTCTTCATTCTATTTATTTTTATTTATTTATTTTCATAAATTCATACACAATACCCTGTTGGGGCAACTAATGGCTGCACTTTGTTCTGCACTATGTTCCACCACTTTAAGACAAATGGATTTGTTGTGTT
>NW_015506887.1:20911-28533 GCF_001515645.1 Sinocyclocheilus grahami
CCTTAGCCTTAGCCTTAGCCTTAGCCCTAGTCGTTTTCCTTAGCCTTAGCCTTAGCCCTAGTCATTTGCCTTAGCCTTAGCCTTAGCCTTCCCGGTTTCTGATCTTCGCCTGGTTCCCTGGATTCTCCCCTTTCGTCTTGCCCCTTTTGACTCAGTCTGCCGATCGTCGACCTGCGCTAGCCCTAGGACTATTCTTGTGTTTTGCCCTCCATATACCTGTTTGCCATCTGACCTATGCCTGCTGTATGACCACGTCTCTGTCTTCTCCACAAATAAAGCTTGCACATGGATCCGCAAGTCTCACATCTCGTCAGCCCCGTAACAAGACCTTAATTTGATAGGAATAAATCTGTCAAAAGGAGGAGATGAGAGAGAACAATCTTTCCACAGCTCTACTGCCCCACTTCTGTGTCTGCTTTTGCCTTGGGGGGTGGGCATTTCCAGCTTTCAAGTGACAGCAGCAGTTTACAAACTTCCATCAGTCACACAAAAGGAAGAATGGAAAGATAAAGAGCTAGCGCATGGGATTAATTGCTGTAGATTATCTTTTTCCTCCCTTTTATGACATTATGTCTTGTAAGGGGCAAAATATTGAGGCCCCTTTATCCAGTTTGGATGCATTTCCGTCTAATTGGTCAAGGACCCTAATTCTTTTTATGACTTATGATTCCATTATAATGTTGAAATTCAGACAAGTAATTTTACATTTTTTACATTTTTTACATTTTTTACAAAGTTTACATTTACATTATTATATGAAATCACCCACTACAGTAAGCCATTGAATACTTTGGGCCTAAAAAAAAGCATAATTTTCTTTCAGGTATACATTTTTTATTATATAGATGTAATATTGTCTTCATTCTATTTATTTTTATTTAGTTATTTTAATTTAACTAACACCTCTAAGAATGAATATACCTGCATGTTCAATAATAAGTAAATGAATAAACAAGCAACCATGGGTGTAGCATACACATGATAATTATTTAAATAAGCATATATTTTAAAATTATATTTCATGAATATCAAGGACTTTTGTCAGGGTTAATCCATTTGACCTAATCAATATGTGCCTATTCATAAAAAATTTGATATTTTATATATTTTCATCACAAAGTATAGCATGCAAATATGTTTATGTACATTTATAAAACTACTTGTACCTTCACTGCTTACGTAAGGGAAAGTTCACGCAAAAATGGAAATCGTGTCATCATTTAGTCACCCTCAAGTTGCAAACCTATGAGTTTCTTTCTTCTGTTGAGTACAAAAGAAGATATGTTGCAGAATGTTGGTAATCAACCAGTTAAATGCATAATTTTCTTTCAGGTATATCTTTTTTATTATATAGATGTAATATTTTCTTCATTCTATTTATTTTTATTTATTTATTTTCATAAATTCATACACAATACCCTGTTGGGGCAACTAATGGCTGCACTTTGTTCTGCACTATGTTCCACCACTTTAAGACAAATGGATTTGTTGTGTTTTCATATTCAAAAGATTATAAGCTAGATGCAGTCTTTTTTGGGTTTGCATCGAATGTTCTTGGACTTTAATGCATAATAAATTTGTTTATGAATAAAGATTGATCTGTTGAAAGCAGTTATTATGAGTTAGATGCCAAAAGCTCTCCTCCTATTCAAATTTGACATTGAAGGGGTGCATACAACATATTTGCCCACCGGCAACTAGTTGCCGCACATTCAAATACGATTTTCAAGAAAAAAAACCTAAAACCTGGGGAAAATAAATGCAGAACATGTTCACATAGGATGCTATTAACGTGACTATATGCATGAAACCATTCAGAAAAATTTGGGCATAAATGGGTTAACTAACAAATGACTCTTTTAAAATGGTTCTTTTTAGTGAATCAAAAACTCACAAAGCAACCAGTGTAGTCTGGTTCACCAATAAATGACTCTTTTAAACCAGTTCTTTTTACTGAATCATAAACATGCAGCACAAAAAAGTATAACCTAATTCAAAAACAAATAACACTTTTAAAATTATTCTTTTACTCAATCGCGAACATACAAAGCAACCAGCGTAGTCTGATTCACTAACTGTCTCTTTTCAACCAGTTCTTTTTATTGAATCAAAAACACGTAGCACAAACAGTATAGTCCGATTCACAAGCAAAAGACTCTTTAAAAATGGTTCTTTTTAGTAAATCAAAAACAGACAGCACAACCAGTGTAGTCTGATTCATGAACAAATGATTATTTTAAATCCGTTCTTTTGAATAAATCAAAAACATACATAGCAACCAGAGTAGTCTAATTCACAAACTTTTAAACCAGTTCTTTTTGACTGAAATAAGAACATACAGTCATATTAACTAGCAAATTACTTTTTCTTTTTAATATGTCACACACTAACAATGAGGCGCATGTTTCTGTGAGATTTTGTTGTGTTCGGTGTGGTATCCCGAGTCGTTTGGTATATGATGGCCAGTTTTTCTCCATTTTCAACCATTTACAAAATCTGAAAGTGTATGATGCCTAGTGTTCTGTACAGATTTTAAAAGTCATGTGGTGTATTCCAGCCTTCAGATGTGCTCAGATCAAAACAACCTCAGAGCAGACCTCATACTCACCTTTGATCTGTTCAGACAGAAGATGGACATTGGGGCTTTAGAGATATTACTTAGTTAGATAGAACCCTAATTGAGTTTCCTGAAGGACCGGTGACTAATTTTAAAGATTAATTCCATGCAGGAGGTCGATAAACATAACAGGAAGGCTTTCTTGTAAGGGTTTAATATGATGTCCGTGATGTGTGTTTTTTAGTGCTAATTACTTTCTCTGAAGGCTAACATTGAAGTAGGACTATGTTATTTATCTTGAGTAGTCAGATATGTCAGCTCACCCTGAATGTGCAAAATGACTGACAGGCAGAGAGGCACCTTAAGTTTCCAGATTGCTATTTTCTGTTTACAGAGCCTACGGCGATCCTAGTGACAGGTTTGATATCTTAGGACATCTATTTTAGGGTTCCCAGTTAGATATTATATATAGCCTGTGTGTGTGTGTGTTTATATATATATATATATATATGTGTGTGTGCGTGTGTGTGTGTGTGTGTGTGTGTGTGTCTGTCTGTGTGTCTACCTAATTGATCTGAAAGTACAGAGATAGTTCTCTTGAAATTGACAGTTGTGCCATTATTTACTCATCCTTGTGTCATTCCGAACCTGTATGCTGTTATTTTTCTGTGGAACACAAAAGTAGAAATTTGAAGAGTACAATCTGTTCCGTGGATACCATTTTTAAATTGAATTTCTTGTGTTAGACATCGACTATTATGTGCAGAATTATTCTAAAATGAAAAACTTCCAATTTTGGAAATGTAAACATTTTTAAAACATCCATGAAATGGTATAGAACCTTTTTGAGTCTTTCTTTAATTGTTTATTAAAAGGATAGGCTCATAAAAGTAATTTGCTTGTGAATCAGACTTCACTGATTGTTTGGTCTGTTTTTGATTCGCTAAAAAGAATAACTTGTTTGTGAATCCAACTTCATTAGTTGTGCTGTATGTTTTTCATACACTAAAAACAACCAGTTTAAAAGATTCATTTGTTCAACAAATAACAGCATACAAATTAATGAACAATTCCTATCATGTTTAAATTCAGAGTCACACCTGAACAGTCAGCTGTTGGATGTCATTACTGTGGAATTATCTGGATTAAAGGGGTCATATGATGCAATTTAAATTTTTCCTTTCTCTTTGGAGTGTTACAAGCTCTTGGTGCATAAAGAAGATCTGTAAAGTTGCAAAGACTAAAGTCTCAAATCCAAAGAGATGTTCTTTATAAAAGTTAAGACTTGTCCACACCCTCCTAAAACGCCTCGTTTAAACACGCCCCCACATGTCTACGTCACTGTGTGGGAAGATTTGCATAACGCCGCTCAAATGTTCACGCAAAGAAAGAAGGCATAACTTTTATTCTCGCTGTAGTATTGTTGTTGCCACCACCATGTTGTGGTGATGCTGTATGTTTAGTTGTGAAAGCGAAACTACTTTGGTTGGCCTTCCAAAAGAGGACGATATCCGCTTCGTCATGCCTGGAGCTGATCCGTGCTGGTCGCTGAGGAAATGCATCAACTTCGCGCTGTGGATCGCCGGATTGGCTTTCACCGTGGACGAAGCGGAGTCCAGCCCGGGGTTGTCACATGTGGTTGCCACAAGCCCGCCAACCGCTCCTTCGTCAAATCCGCCGGCCACGCCGTTCTCAAGCCCGCCGGGCACCTCTCACTCAAGCCACTGTGTGTTTCATTGTGAAAGCGAAACTGCTTTGCTTGCCCTTTCAAAAGAGGACACAACTAGAAATCAGTGGTTAAGTTGTGTTTACAACTCTGTTCCAGAACACTTCAAACAAAATATTCAGATGTGTGCAGCACATTTTATGGAGGACTGTTTCCTGATCCTGGTAGAGTAGACTACAATGCCTGCTGTTCTGACTCACAGCCTGTAAGTATGTTTTTTATATATAAAGAATTTGCCACTGATGATTCAAACACGAGTTTTGAGCAATGTAGAGTAGCGCTTGTTGTTTGTCATTTCTCCGATCACAAATGCAGAGATGGTTTTATGTTTACCCGGCGCAATATGCTACGCAACGCGTAAAAACACAGTATAAGTCATTTTAATCAGTAAATATGTCCCCACTTGAGGAGAAGCAATAATGTACAGTATGTGGAAAATAATGTGTTTTTTGAACCTTAAACAGCATAAACACACTTCATTACACCAAATACACAAAATAATGTTCTTTTTAGCAACATCATATGACCCCTTTAACTCTCACACTGCCAGTTGATTCTTCACTGCGGATGTGTACTTTAGCACTGAACATTCATACATTTTAATCTCATGGATGCTCTTGAAGGATTAGGATCAGGAAGACTCAAAACACACCGATACATCAATGATAATGCATAAACGGTGTACTATGCACCTGCAAAAATCCAGCAGAAATAGTGTAAAAACAGCATAAAATTGTTTTTTCTCAAAACACTCAATCTGAGATGAAAGGGAGAGGAAGAGAGATGGATTTGATCTGAAGAACATTTTATTCAATTTACAGAAACTGACTTTCTCTTCATTGATTTTCTTAAGGGTCTTATTGTGGCGGTTCTCTACTGTTTCCTGAACCAGGAGGTGAGTGATTATTATTTAGCCCTCACACACCATAAAAATACAAAATATACTCCAAAATTCATAATAATGTGCTGAAAGCTAGATTCTATAAGTGCAATGCCCTTATGCATTTGCAAACTGTAAAAATGCATGCAGGTCTGGACAAATGGCACCGGCTTGTTTACTATTAATTTTGCAAGTCGGGTTTGTTTTTGAATGGAGATAATCAGCGTTCTCAGAGGCCTTAACAACATTTGTACTCAGAATCTGGCCCAATAAAATCCTTGACAAACATGTTTGCCAGTCTTTATTAATTTGATTAAGAAACCGATTGGAAAATTAACAAGAGAACTGCTTAAATGCCAATATGCAATTAAGGATAAATAATAATAATGCATTGTATTTCAGTATTGCATTTAATTAAAGTGATTTTTAACAGCCAATATATTAAAGGAACAGTTCACCCAAAAATGAAAACTTGCTACAAATCTATATCCAAGATGTAGATGAGTTTGTTTCTTCATTGGAACAGATTTGGAGAAATGTATAATTACATCACTTGCTCACCAATGGATCCTCTGCAGTGAATGGGTGCCGTCAGAATGAGAGTCCAAACAGTTTATAAAAACATCATAGTAATCCACAAGTAATCCACACAACTCCAGTCCATCAATTAATGTATTGTGAAGTGGAACAATGTCTGTTTGTAAGAAACAAATCCTGTCATGTGGATTACTTGTGGATTATTGTGATGTTTTTATCAGCTGTTTGGACTCTCATTCTGACGGCACCCATTCACTGCACCAATTCATCTCATTTACATCGTGGATGACCTGAGGATGAGTAAATTTTCATTAATTTCTAATTTTTGGATGAACTATTTCTTTAATAATATATATACATATAAAAAACATTAAGAAGGTACGTTAGATTTAGGTTTGGTTTTGATTGAAGTCTCTCATGAGATTTTGTGATTATATATATGTGTGTCTACCAGGTTCAGAATGAAATACGCTTACGATGGATGCGAAATCAAGAGGGGAGTTACGTTGTCGTCCCTGTTGGAGCCAAAGGAAGTCAGATGGACACTCCATTCTAGAGTCACTAAAACTCACCAGTGCCTCCATACAGACCTCAACACCTCCTGAAAACATGAACATCTGAATGAAACAGTTTTATTAAATGCAGATCGTATTGCTCAGTTTATATGACAACGAATGGCTTAAAAAGCCAGAATATATTTGGGCTGCAGTATATCTGTGAATTACACACATCAAAACAGTTAATCAGAGAGTAATGTAAAATTTGTTTAAAAAAAATGTGAATACTGAAATTTATCATAGCAAAACTGGTGCTTTTGGTGGGATCCTGGGTGGGTTTAATCAAAGTACATCCAGATATAGAGAACAACCTATAAAAATATACTTCTGTTGCCCTTCAAATTCAGATATTTAATTATAATATTTGTTTATTTTTTGGGGGAAATGTTAAACTGTAAAAATGTACCCAATGAAAGGCAGTATGGCAGGTTTAATATGTATGTATTTATCTGTATGTAAGTACATGTTTACAGTATTTAAAATAGAGAAATATAAAGATTAATTGTAAGATTTAATGGATTTCTGAATGAGATTCAGGTAACCGGGGCAAGTTGTTACATGTTTTATATGTTGTAATTTTGTAGAATTTGTTAGCTACAATTTCTATTGGCAAAAACAGAGGTTTTATATTTCCTTATCTTTTATTTCACAAGTTGTTTTGTGTTTCATAACTTTATTTTTGTTTACATTTGAAATGCATGTAATAGGCTGTCAAGTTCCCATGTGTGACAACTTACCCCATAGTAAGTCAAAGTAAACAGTTGAGAGAAAAACAGATGGGTGTCTGTATGTTAGATGCGTGCAGGTCTTAAAGTGACAGCAGACTAACAGTACTAGCCTACACATGCTGCCGCGTGTCATTAAAGGGACAGTTCACCCCAAAAAATTTATTTTGTCATTATTTACACACTCTCATATTGTGCCAAACCTGTATTCATTGTGTTTATATATATATAAACTCATACCTTCAGGAGTATGAGGTTTTATATTTCCTTATCTTTTATTTCACAAGTTGTTTTGTGTTTCATAACTTTATTTTTGTTTACATTTGAAATGCATGTAATAGGCTGTCAAGTTCCCATGTGTGACAACTTACCCCATAGTAAGTCAAAGTAAACAGTTGAGAGAAAAACAGATGGGTGTCTGTATATTAGATGCGTGCAGGTCTTAAAGTGACAGCAGACTAACAGTACTAGCCTACACATGCTGCCGCGTGTCATTAAAGGGACAGTTCACCCCAAAAAAATTATTTTGTCATTATTTACACACTCTCATATTGTGCCAAACCTGTATTCATTTCTTTCTTTTGCTTAACACAAAATAAGATATTTTGAAGAATGTGGGTAACCAAACAGTTGCTGGTCC
>NW_015506887.1:28543-45077 GCF_001515645.1 Sinocyclocheilus grahami
GAGGACTATTATTCTGCTGCATGATACTGCAGAAGAACTGATGACGGCACGGTTTGATCTTCGGCTGACCAATCAGCAGAAAGGGGCGTTTAATTCCCGCCCACATGTAGAAATCGAATATTCAAGCTGTTTATTCATTTTTCCACCCATTAACTAAAAACGAAAATTTAAGCTGAATTCTCGTTTTTCATTTTTTGGAAAAAAAAAAGCGAAAAAGGAGCCGTTTTCTCATTTTTCTACTTTCAATATTAAATAAAAAAACGAATGATCGAATGATACACGGATTCTTACCGTTTACTGTTTGTTATTCTTCTAGTTCTTTATTTACCTGTAGTAGCGACTAATGAACGGACGTCTCGCACATTCAAAGAAAATAGCTTAAAATAGAGCCGAGATTGAAATGCCAAATGTGTTTAACAGTGCAATGATTTCATGTTTCCAAAGGCTCGTGTTGCTTTATATGTAGCCTTTTCTAATTTTCACCAAATATGCATTTATACTCTGTTGCCTATAAACAGCTAGCAAAATCATTGTAAACTTATTTTTAATATAAATATTGTATTAGGCTATACTGTATATTTTCCACCTGTAATACATTCTTTATTTGTTTATCTGTCTGTTTTCACATTTGAGCGGCCTTAAGTGTATAAAAGCATTAAATCATCAGAGTGCATCACAGAGATGGAAATATTACCAATTTTATGATGTTCTATCTGTGTAATGGCTTTATTTATTTCATTTTTTCCCTTTAAGTTTGCAGTTAAGCTGATGTTGTCATGTGGTTATGTTTGTATATGTGCGTAACAGTAGCAAGCTGGTGCAATGAGCTCATTGTTTTTCCGATTTTTGTTGTTGATTTTGTCTGAAATATAATTATATTATATTATAGCAGGAAAAATGTACAGAAATCACCAGATGTCCTTCAGAAATCTTTTAAATACAGCTAGATTTGTCTGTCAGTAATAAACACTGACCACTGCTGGTCAATACATCACACTACTATTTACTCATCAAATTTATTTTAATGAGATAAGTCATGTTTAAGTTTTTGTTGTTGTTGTTAAGAATTACAGCCAAAGTGAGGAGCAAACAGAAATAATCCTCCTTCGTTTATTTATTTAGTTTTATTAAAGCAAATTTAGCATTTTCATCTAATCTGCCACGAACCCAAGAAATGTTCACCCAATTTTGCAATACATTTTGCGAACTAATTTGGATTTAGCAGCTAGCACTAGGACGTCCAATTCACTTTAGCGAATTGATTCTTTCAGATGATTCATTCAGTTCAATGAATCGATTCACAGCGAGTCATCACTTAAAAATTTTTCGCTTTATTTTTATTGTTAAAATGTCTTTTGGATTAGTTTATCGTTTATAGCCTGCCCACATGTGCTTATTTGTAACAATAGTTATTAACAATATTTATACCGTCATTCATAAAGTTTTATTTCTACAGTCAGGTGATTTACCAATACAAAAATAACAACCCTAATTATTAGTAATAATTCCACAATATTGCTCTCTCTTCAGTTTTTACAGCGATTTGTGATTCACTTGGCGAATCGGTTCAACCGAATCATTCAAAAGAGTCTGTTTATAAGAATGATTCGTTCGCGAGCATTACTTCAGTACTAAAGCATGATGATGGCGAGGCGTGGCGTTTACAAACTCCTGTGTAATGATTGGCGTGCCAAAGTAAAAGACGCTTTCCTTGTTTCCCGAAAAAAAGTTAGGAAAGGAAAGTGTCTTGAGAAAACATGGCGGAGTAAGAGAAAGAAACTTGACCGATGCTTCTTCAGAAAGCGAGAAACTCTCCCAGCACAGGACATGTAGCAAAGCTGTACAAAACTGAAAGTGAGGTATGAGTTTGATTTCGTTTCTTTATTTTTTTATTTTCTATTTTCTAAACCTGAACAGCTTCTCCTCCTCTGAAATATTCTGTATGTGTTGCATAATACTTCCTTGTATTTATTGATTTTTTTTTTTTTACTTCTATGATGATTTCGTGAAAAAGATGACTTCCGACTGGTTAAAATGATCTTTACAGTTGATCTCAAAGACACATCACAGTATATGCTGGCCATGGCATAGTAGTAGTGAGTATAAGGTGACCACAGTCGGTTCTGTCAAAACGTAGTGTTAATTTCTCCACCACTACGTTATATTAGAAAAAAAATGGGTGACAAATGAGAAATTACATTTGCATAAAAAGAAAAAAAGTGCTTTGTGGCATTATTTAGCACATTTTCACAAATTCTCAAGCAAAAAATATCATTTCCATTACTGTAGTCCCCTTAAAATAATCATATATTTAGCTAAATATTAATGTATTTATACCTATAATATAGTATAATACAGAATTTCATTTTATGGGAGAATTATGACTGTTAGATTCTCTCGAAGGGTTGTTGTCTCATTGTAAGTAGTCCCCCAAACTTCACTGCTTTCGAAAGCCTCCTGTGGGATTTTATGAGAAACACCTGGACAGGCTCCGGCTGACAGAATGGACACAGCAGCTCTTGTGTTTGTGTGCTTGAACCTTTTAATGAATCGCAGGCGTTTACAGTGCACAGGCTGTACCTTTGCATTTTATTCTATTGTAGACTGACTAATCTGGTCATTCATTGCTCACAAAGCTATTGTCGCCCTTCTAGAGCCTTTGAATAAGTGGCTCAATGATTCTAGAACTGTTGGCATAAAGAAAGCATGAACTGAAATGATGGTCCAGTTGTTTCTTTATGTGATTTTGGACCAGTGTGTGAGTGGTTCAATGTTCCTGGCATGCTTGTTTAGTGAAATTACCCTGGAAAGGAAGTTGATATGTCAAACAAAAAGGAAAATTCATAGAGTGTGTCTTTATCACATGCTTGAGTAAACATGTGGTTGGACATGGCCTGGGCTTTGCTGGACTAACTGGCTCAGGACTTTAGGAAAGGAGCCACAAAAGCACCGTGTTTGGCTGAATGTGGTCTAAAATAGGGAAGTGTTTACAAATCATAGCAAATGAACTTTTTTTTGCTCAAGACATTGCAGAAATGAAGGTCACTGCCCTTTCCTGAGTATTCAGATTGTTGGTTGGTCCAGTTTTGAATGTGAACCATGCTTTTAAGATTTCTGCTCAATACAAGGAATTCCTGAAGTGCAAGCAAATATGATTTCTGTCATATTTTCCCACTGCCTGTTCAGTTTTTGATCAGGATAAAGTTAATTCAAAGATGAAAGTGTTGTCTCTCACCCTCTTGTTTTCCCAAACTTAGGACTTTCTTCTGTGCAGTGTTATTTCAGTATTTATTAATATGTTGAATTAGTTTTTGTTTTTATATATTTTTACATTTTAGTTGAAGTTTTAGTAATTTTGTAAATTTTAGTTTTTTAAATATCTCTTTTTAGCTTTATTTAATTAAATTAAGTAATTTTAGTTCTTAAACTTAACTTAAATGTATTTGAAATTAGTTGCCAAGGCAACATTTATCACATTTTTATGTTTTTTTTTTTTTACATTTAGGATTTTAATCTAATAATTTTTTTATATTTCAATAAGATGTAAAAAATAAATATTCATTTTATATCAACTTTAGTTAACAAAAACTGAATAAAAACAAAACAAAACTATTATTTAAGAAAAACTGAACTATTATTATTATTAACAACTAGTATTATTTATTAGATCATTTTAGCTTTAGTTAACAATGTGGAATGCACAAGGAAATACTGTAAAGATGTCAATCGTCAAAAAGGATGATAAAGATCTTCCACCTCAAGCTCAAGTATTCTGAACTCAGAGTGAGGAAAAACATTCAAATAGAAGTCATTATTCAAAAAAATATTGCTCACTTGTACCATAACTTGCATGTCTCATTTGCACAAATGCATAAATTCAAACATATTGCATGAAGCAGCATCTCACCGGGTTTGACATCAGCTTTTTTGGTTTTTCCTCACGCAAAGCTATCCTATGACTTCAAAAGAATAGCACGCGAGTCATATTGACTTTTTTATGATGCTTGTTTGTTAGCTTTGGTAGCTGGACATGTTCTGGCCACTGTAACACTGTAAAATGTCTCCGCTTGCATTTCTTGGAAGAAATTAACTCATGGGTGGGTCTGAAATGGTGTAAGGGTGAGTAAATGCTATCTAATGTGTCACCGTCCCTTCAGATGAAAGCATTCATCAAGATTATATATGGTTATGTTGGTCTCGATCTTCATTATAAATGATAAACTCTTTGTTTTCTCATGCGCTGGTTTATGTGACACTTGCCCGGGTCACGTCAAACAGCCACTGCAATGCAACCACTTTCCATCCAGGAACAAAAGTGTCTTTGGATGATCGGATGGTTGCTCACGAGGAAGTCAAGAGACTTCCTCATGTTCACCCATCCACATGAGATGCAACATGATGCATACTAAGTCAGAATTAGTTTGTAGGGTGGATTAATCAGTCACTGACTTGTTTTCGTAGTGAAAACATTAGGCACTTGCAACTCAGCGTGTGTGTGTGTGTGTGTGTGTGTGGGGGGGGGAGAGAGAGGCTCATATTTCTTAGACTCTTTCTTTAGTGTCACTCGCCAGTCAGATGGACGATGGTTGAGATACGGTGAAAACATGGACATCTTCGCTCCGTCTTTATGTTTGTCCTTTCTTTTAGAGTTATGATGATGTGACATTAGATGTATTTCCAAGTCTCTTGCGTGTCTGCTGTTGGGTTTTTGTTTTACACTTGGACTTTTACTATGAACTTAAATGGATGTGATCACAAAAGACGAGGATCAAGCGTTTCATGTTCGTTCCAGGTAAGAGAACAGACCTGTCTTGCCATATATTAGCTAGTTTTACAGTGCATCCTCTACTATCTCTATTTTTATCTAGTTTAAGCAACCAAAAAAAACTCAAATATGTCGTTTAGCGCTAGAGTTTGTCATTCTTCAGCAGACGATCCACTGATGTGCTCTCGTTTTTCCATCAGATAAATAGGTTTTGAAATGTAATACAGCGTGTGGGTGGAGGCGAGTGAATGAGGGCTCAGTTTGGTCTAGAGATCTCCTGTGTGTAAATTTTTAATAGGCGTGTTTAAAAATTAAAACAGAGGCACAGTTTTCTCTTTTGTATTGGTGTTGTACATCCTTAAATACTGCAGGAGCATCTCACACTGGACCTGAAAGATGAGTCAAGGGTCTATGTTTCTTTCCACACATGCAACGTTTACTGGAAATATTGGAGAGAGAGTGGGGAATGGGATCGAATTGGGCATGTTTTGGAGCACTTGCACAAAGTACCTTTAGGCCATGGCTCCAACAAGGCCCTGAAGTTTGGATGGGATCTAAACTTGAACATTTCGTCATCATTTGCTCACCTTCATATAATTCCAAACTTTTCTTTTGTAGAATAGAAAGGAGATGTTTGAAAGGATGTTCACACTGCTTCTTTCCATACAATAAATGCTCCGAAAAGCATAAAAAATGCACTAGCATAACAGTAGTCCATACCACACATTATATTCCAAGTCTTCCGAAGCTGTACAGAGACTTTTCCACTATTATGGTGAAAAAGTTGTTGTTCACTACTGCTGCTTCCAGATATCATTCCTCAGTCTGTGTATTTGAACTGCCATGTTGTGTTCAGTCATGGCCTATAGTAGGCAGTTTTATTTTAGTATTATTTATATACTTACTAATATATTATTTATATGAATATTTTTATGTTCTCTGTTTTAAGTTTTTATTTTTATTATTTATTCATTTTTTTAAGTTTTAGTAATTTAGTGCAAGTTTTAGTGCTTTTGTCATTTTTATTCATTTTTTTATTTCTGGTTTAGTAATTGTACTTTACATTTCTATTTTTAAGAAGTTTTTTAAGTTTAAGTTTAAGTTTTTCATTTAACTATTTTATTTCATCTCTGTTAATCACAGAAAATGTTTTTTTCTTCTTCTAATTTTAGTTAACATTAACATCACTGATTGAACTGGACTGCTTTTACAGCACGTATGTGGTGTTTAGTATCCCTATATTTATTCATATTTTAATTATAGTATATGTTAATATTTTAAATTAGCTTTTATTTGTGTATTTTCAGTTTTCATTTACGTTTTAGTAATTGTATGTGCTTCTGTCACTTTTATTAGTTTTTTAAAAATGTATATTTAGCTTTATTTTAGTTTTACTTAAGTTTTACAACCTAAAATGAATTATTTCAGTTAGTTGCCAAGGCAGCATTTCAAATTGTCTTTTAGTTTTTCATGTAATAATATTTTATTTTGTTTAATCTTTATTATAATTACTGAAATAATTTTTTAACAGTTTTAGTTAATAATAACAACACTGATAGCAGCTTAATTTACAGCTTATATTTCAACATGTTCCTCACAAAATGCTCTTGTTTGGCTTCAGAAGACAAAAATAGTTTGTAAAATAGCTTCTGGTTCAAATGGGCTACTTTTATAATTCTTATTTGTTGTTGTTGTAGTTTTTTATTTGTATGGAAACATAATACATTTTCGCATTTTGAGTTTTACAGAACTTATGGAAAGACATGACGGTGAATAAATAATGACAGAAGTTCCATTTTACAGTTGGAGTTTTAGAAATGAACAGAAATAACGAGCAACATATGCCTGGTGTTTCAGTAAGTGTCAGTGAAATTCATGACATCATGTGAAGTATGAGTTAGTGCGAATGAGTCATTTGCATCGGTCAGTGGAGAAATCGCGTCAGCCGCTCGGCCCGCGTCCCACCTCGCCGAGGATAAAGAGAGCAGCTTAATTTACAGCTTATATTTCAACATGTTCCTCACAAAATGCTCTTGTTTGGCTTCAGAAGACAAAAATAGTTTGTAAAATAGCTTCTGGTTCAAATGGGCTACTTTTATAATTCTTATTTGTTGTTGTTGTTGTTTTTTGTTTGTATGGAAACATAATACATTTTCGCATTTTGAGTTTTACAGAACTTATGGAAAGACATGACGGTGAATAAATAATGACAGAAGTTCCATTTTACAGTTGGAGTTTTAGAAATGAACAGAAATAACGAGCAACATATGCCTGGTGTTTCAGTAAGTGTCAGTGAAATTCATGACATCATGTGAAGTATGAGTTAGTGCGAATGAGTCATTTGCATCGGTCAGTGGAGAAATCGCGTCAGCCGCTCGGCCCGCGTCCCACCTCGCCGAGGATAAAGAAATTAGAACATGTGAACGCCGCCAGCCTTCCGCTGAGGACACTTTGGCCAAAGCGTGGGATTTAACTCGGTCTAATGGATTTTCCCAGCGTGGCCTTGGTTACCTGACAGTTTCTCTGGCTGGAGTCGATTCGAGCTTCACGATAACATCTCTACTTCAGCAGAAGATGAATCGATTCTGGCAGATTTTCTTGGATTGCTTTATACCTTTACAGCTCTAAAGCCTTCCTACCTTCTTCTTTGCTCTTGCTAATTGTGGTTTCTAAGGTGTTTTTGATGGTTGTCAGGGTGTTTGAGGTGATTACATCCCAGGCTTCTAAAAAAGTTAAAAACGGTTTGTGGTCAGTAAGATTTTTTAATATATATTTTTATACAGCAAGGATACATTAAACTGATCAAAAGTAACAGTAAAGACATTTATAATATTAGAAAGATTTTCCTATTTGATTCTATTTCGTGGCCTAATGGGTTACGAGAGTCGGACTCGTAACCCAAAGGTTGCGGGTTCGAGTCTCGTACCGGCAGGGATTGTAGGTGGGGGGAGTGAATGTACAGCGCTCTCTCCCACCTTCAATACCACGACTGAGCAAGGCACCAAACCCCCAACTGCTCCCCGGGCGCTGCAGCAAAAAAATGGCTGCCCACTTCTCCAGGTGTGTGTGCACTTTGAATGGGATAAATGAAGAGCACTAATTCCGAATATGGGTCACCATACTTGGCCACGTCACATCACTTTTTACTATTTTTCTCCTTCACGTATGATTCTCTCTCTACTTTTGTTGGATTTCTTTATTCCTTGAAGGCTTTAAAGCCTTCCTACTTTGCAACATGCAGAGAGTGACTAGATGTCTACATATTCTGAAGAACTTTGTGCACTTGACTGTGCAAAGGTTGCTGACTAGATTGTTTGCTTACTGGCCCAAGCCAAAAGCCTAACTAGACTCTCACGTCTAGTTTTGTTTTGGGTGCCTCGTTCAGTGTTCTATAAATTAATGTTTTTGGCTTTTTTATCTCCTAAATATATTGTATTCTGAATATTTAAACTATCCTCAACAAGCCACTTGATATATCATTCATGTCTGTTGCTGAAATGGTGCAGGACTTGTTAAGTGTCAATCCTTAATTCTAAGGGTTAAGGGGTTTGTACCAATCCTTAGCCTTGAGTATGAGTAAGTAATAGTAATGAATGACTTAGCATGCAAAACTAAGTTTACACTCAGAAGGGGGTTTTACAGTGAGGCCACAAAAGAACCATTTTTGGTTCCCCAAAACCAGTTAAGTGAACAGTTCTTGAAAGAGACATTTTTTTCTTAGTGTGAAGAACTTTTAAAAAAAATCTAAAGAGCCTTTTCCACTATAAAGTACCTTTTGTAGAATGGAAAGGTTCTAAAAGGTTCTTCAAGGAACCATCAATGCCAATAAAGAACCTTTATTTTTAAGAGTGTAAGTGGAAAAAAAATCAGAAGCTGCATGGCATTTTTTTTACCCATTCAACCAGAATAACGGGTTTAGGAGCACATTAGAGTTACTCTGGTTCCTCCTTTACACGTGATAATCTCCATGTGTCGTCTCACTCATAATTGGAAGTGACGCTTGCAATCGGGTGTCCGTAGATGACACTGGCATGTCACACTGTTACACAAAATGGTCGTCCATGAAATGCATTGCTATGGAAGCCGTTTCCGCCACTAAATAAAAAAATATAATTCTGTAAGTCATAATAATGAGAAACTTTCTCAAAATTATGACTTAGTATCTCGTTATAATGAGAAACTTTCTCGTAATAATGACTTAGTTTCTCGAAATAATGACTTAGTATCTCGTAATAATGAGAAACTTTCTCATAATAATGACTTAGCCTAATCCAAAAAAAAAAAAAAAAAACTTACTCGCGGCCTGCGGAACGCAAGAGTGACAGCACGCTAGCACCATCTGTTGGTCAAAGCCATGCAGGAACACCGCTAACATTGCTTTGTTCTGTAATCTAAAGTGTATAATGCTATAGTCTGTCATTAAATAACGATTTCAGATAAATTATCTGTATGTAGTCTTTTGTGTAATAGTTACTCTGCCAGATAGTTATGGCTTCAAACATTCCAGACCAATATTTCAGTTAAGAAATCCAGGCATTTTATGAAGAAATGAAAGCCATTACACATATAAACTTAATTTATAGATGTGTATTTCGATGATTTATTAGTTTTATTAGCTGTCCCTTTCATGCATCACATGCAATGTTAGCGGTGTTCCTGCATGTAAGACCTTCATTCATCTTCGGAACACAAATGAAGATATTTCTGATGAAATCCGAAATCTTTCTGACCCTGCATAAACCGTAATGCAACTACCACATTCAAGGCCCAGAAAGGTAGTAAGGACATCGGTAAAATAGTCCATGGGACATCAGTGCTTCAACCTTAATTTTATGAAGCTACAAGAATACTTTTTGTGCGCAAAGAAAACTAAAATAACGACTTTATTCAACAATTCTCTTCTGGTCAGTGTCCACCAGTGTTACCAAGTCCATGGTTTTCCGGCGGAATTGGGCTACTTTAACACGGTTGCCTCGGGTTGTCATGTTTCATGTCAGCGGGTTTAAGCGACTCCAATAATATGATATTTATCCCCTGGAATGCGAATTTTAGCAGGGGAACTCCGCCAAAAAACATGTATTTTACTCCCCGGAACACGATTTTTAACTGGGGACCCCGTCGAAATGCAATTGAGCTATAGTTTTGGGCTAGTTTTGAGGCGGGTTTTCTTGTGAAAACCTGGCAACCCTGGTGTCCACTGTGCGTGTGCATTCTTCTGCTTGTAAACCAGGCAGCGCATGTGTGTTCTATGTAAATATAAAAGTACAGTGTCTGAATAATGTTAGAATATGCTTAAACACAAATACTAAACTGCTTATTAGGTTTAATAACCTTTAGCTGCAGTTTTCTTTTAATAGTCTTGTTAAAGTGTATATAAAACTGAAATATTTTATTATTTCTTTTATTATCTTTTATTATCTTTTGTTTTATCTCTATGTTCATTAGGGCTGGGTAAAAAATATCGATATCTCGATATTAATCGATTCTCATTTTTACGGAACGATATCGATTCTTAAATCCCAAGAATCGATTATTCGAGCCTGTTTTCAGTTAATGGACGGAACATTGAAGGGCACTTCCCATCCAGTATATCGCAATAAGCATTGTGCTTTGGTAGGGTTGGGTATCGTTTACATTTTATCAATTCCGATTCTCTCTTTTTTAAAACATTTTAACAGCCCCTTTTCGCCACCTACTGGAGTAACATGTAATCGATAAACCTTCATTTGAAGTATCAAATTACTTTCAAAAGGTGATTTACTCTATTTTAATCTCTACCATCGTACACACCGTTTGTCTGAACTATACATTTTTATCCTAGTACTTCTGTGATTTAAATGTTTGTAACACAGAAATAATGATACAGTGTGGCTGAAAAGACTGTGAAAGCTGTTTCATTCATGAAAATGATGACACAGATGACAGCTGCTCTCTAGGTCAATGGCAGCGCGAACGCCAATTTAAATGGTCAAATCACACTGATGTGATCGTATGCTGCACGGACGAACCAAGTGATCACAACATTGATCGCACACGTCAAAGTTTGAGGAATGAAACGGATGAACCATTGTAATTTAGGAATAGAATGATGTTGGTGTTTGAATCGTGTTCGTGATTTTTAACGTTCTATTAAATTAAAGTGCTTTGTCATGTTGGTGGCGACACCTCTCTTGCAACATGTTTAGCTATCACAGATATTATACATAGCTTTTTTTGGCTTCTGATCGCAAATGTAGCAACACTTTGGAGCGCTTGGATTAGCGAGCAAAGTCCTGGCAGATCGCTAGGTCCGGACCTCACAGATGAAGAAAAAAAAAGTGCAAAGGAATCGATAGGCGGAATCGAAATTTTTATTTGACAAGAAGTATCCGATTCCTGACCTTAAGTATCCGATTCTGGAATCGGAATCGATTTTTGATCCCTAACCCTATGCTTTGGTACTTTTAATATGAAACAAAAACTCAGATTTCAAATTCTATCCATTGTATTTCAGTATTCAAACAATAAATGCTGTTTTGATGCTGTTTAATGTGGAGTGACAGATCGTTGTAGCGTTTCAATAAAACAGCTTGTAAACAATGTCACATTTACCCAAAAACATATTCGGTGACCATAAACTCATTAGTCAGATAGAAAAATAAACTGTAGAGAGGGGCATTTTGCTACTTTTTCTTCAACGCGGAAGTAAGCCTATGGATGAGACTTCCGGTTCATTAGCCGCTATAGGTAAATAACGAGGAGAATAACAACGTGCAGTAAATGGTAAAACTGTTTGCACTACAAACCAGTGTGTTCATAATTTAAGATAATACATTAAAATAATATAAGACACACCAACTTTCAATATCAAGCAGCAAAACAAACTGTTTTGTTCAGCTAAAAATAGCTAGACGGAGTGGATGCAGATGAGACCGGAAGCCAGACCCATATAATTTACAAATGGCCACGCCCATTTTTACGACAAGAAAAAGGTGGATATATATAACAAATCAGTCAATTTTAACTTTCAGTATTATAGTAATGTAGTACCAACTGTCTCTCATGTATATTTTACAGCATTAGTTGAGAGATTTTTTTTCCTTGAAAATTTGCCATGTACTGTACCTGATATATATCCAAAATAATCGATATTGAATCGAATCGCAAGCTTGTGAATGAGAATCGAATCGTGAAATTTGTGTCAAAACCCAGCCCTAATGTTCATCCTAGTTACAGCCCTAGTAAACCGACATTTGGTTGAAAATAAACCAATAAAATATGTATGTGTGATTGTTTGTTTATCTAATTAATTATTTTATCACTTTATTTATAATTTATTTATTTAAAATGGATCTTTTATTATTTTTTATTTTTATTTATTTAATTCCATTTTTATGTATTATTATTATTATTATTATTGTTTACTTATCATTAATCTGATTTATTATTTATTACTTATTATTTAAATTTTTTTAATAATTTATTATTTTATATATTTATTTTATTTTAATTTAAAAATGTTATTATTGTTATTAATTATTTAATTATTTTTATTTATAAATGTATTATTCATTTGTTTTTATTTGTAATTATTTATTAATTATTATTTATTTGTTTTTCAATTTTTTTTTTTTTTTTTTTTTTTTTTTTATTTTTTTTTTTTTTATTTTTTTTTTTACTTTTTTTTCTAAGATGTGTAGCTCCACAGTACTGCAGTTTGTACAGAGCCTAAGTTACACTCTTGGTATAGTTTTTTTTTAATTTTTTTTTTTTTTTTTTTTTTTTTTTAATTTATTTTTATTTAATTTTAATTTTAATTTTGTTTCGTTTTAGCCAAAGTCCTTTTTTTCCCCTTTTTTTGGTCTCTGGATCCTAACCCTAACCTCATAAATAACCTAATGATCCCATCTTATCCTAATCTTGCTCTTTGCTCACCTCTCTACTGTCCCATGCAGGATGGAAGCCTCGTGTCTGGAACTGGCTCTGGAAGGTGAGCGTCTGTGTAAAGTGGGAGATTACCATGCGGGTGTCTCCTTTTTTGAGTCGGCCATCCAGGTGGGCACAGAAGACCTGCAGATTTTGAGCGCTATCTACAGTCAGCTGGGCAATGCCTACTTCCACCTGCACGACTACAACAAGGCACTGGAATACCATCGGCATGACCTCACGCTCACCAGGTATGAATCTGGAAGCTTATGTCACTGTTTCAAAGCTAGTAGGATTATGTCCTTATCTAAAATAACATGTTTTGTTATTCTGACTCTTTCAGAACTATCGGAGATCAGCTGGGAGAAGCTAAAGCCAGTGGTAACCTTGGAAACACAATGAAGGTTTTGGGTCGCTATGATGAAGCAGCAGTTTGTTGCCAAAGACACCTGGACATTTCCAGGATGCTCCATGATAAGGTGAGGTTTTTAACACAACCAAGGGGCCTTTTAATGCATTAGCCGAACCCCAAAATGAAGTTTTGGTCATCATTTGTCATTTGTAATGCAAAGTAAGATATTTTAAAGAATCTACAGTATGATTTTCACTAACCAATGGCATTCTTTATTGATGTCAAACCTGGCAAGTCAAGGCACATTGTACATATGTGCGATGTGTACGTGTGAATAAGATCTGACAGCTATCATATGGCGTCATCAGACTGGAAACATCACATATTGAATGGGATTATTGACTATTTTTGTCCTTTTTTGGAGCTTGACAGCTCCTGGTCACAATATGATTGCAGAACCAAATAAAAAGTTCAAGTAAAAAGAAACATGACTCATTGCTCGGAAAAAAATATATATGATGAGGAGATATAATAAAAAGCACTTTAAATACATTTATTGACTGATTTTATTTATTTATTGATGTAAGCAATACTATTTATTCATTTATTTATTGATAAACTGTTTATATAAATAAATAAAATGTTATGTATTTACAGTATTTTTGATAAAATAAAAATATATTTTTTAAATACATAAAACAATGATTTATTAATTGATCAAATAAAACTGACTGTTCAATCAAATAAATAGTAATAGGATTGTAAGTAATATGACTTTTTTATTCATTTTTTTATTTTTGTTTAATATATGTATATTAAATATGTATATATAAAAATATATGTAATGTAGGTATGTATAATAATTTTGTTTAATATATGTTAATATATTATCAACTAAAACGTTTAAGAATATTGTGACACAAAATGTTCAGCTAAAAATAAATAAGCCTCGTTGCTTCGAAAAAAAAGAAGCCAAACAGATGTAATAAAAAGCAAAAATTGTCAATGTATTTATTGACTGGTAATATTTATTTAGTAATGTAAATAAGTAAATGAAATGTAAATAAATAAAATAATATTTGTTTATTGAAAAAATACAAATTAAACTAACTGTTCAAATAAAAATGTAAATGTAAATAAATAAAATAATATTTGTTTATTGAAAGAAATACAAATAAAACTAACTGTTCAAATACAAATTTCTTTTTGCTATCATTATCAACCAAAATGTAAGATTTAATTTAGTGACGTGTGGCCAAGTATGGTACCCATACTAGGAATTAGTGCTCTGCATTTAACCCATCCTTAGTGCACACACACAGCAGTGAACACACACCCGGAGCAGTGGGCAGCCATTTATGCAGTTGGGGGTTTGGTGCCTTGCTCAAGGGCACCTCAGTCGTGGTATTGAAGGTGGAAGAGAGCACTCACTCCCCCCACCTACAATTCCTGCCGGACCTGAGACTCGAACTCACAACCTTTGCGTTACGAGTCCAACTGTCTAACCATTAGGCCACAACTTCCCCTAGATAATAATTTAAGATTATTATGGTCTACTTTTTTTATATCTCCCACGTTATTCCTTTAAACTCCGTTTGAATAGTTAATGGCCAAGTTTGCCTTGGATGTTTTTGGAAGTCCTGTTATCCCAAGACACCACTTGATCTATTTTAACAGACCATAAACATATTTATGTTTAAATGCAAGCCGTCGATGCGTTTTAGGTGTGTAATGAGCGGTGCTTGTGGACTGACTGTTGTGTGTGCGTGTCTGTGTGTGGTTTTGTTAGGTGGGGCAGGCCCGAGCGCTCTATAATTACGGGAATGTGTACCACGCCAAGGGGAAGAACATATGTTGGAGCGGTATGGACCCTGGAGACTTTCCCGAGGAGGCACGCATCGCTCTGAAGAAAGCAACCGAGTACTACGAGTGAGCGAGCCAGCATTATGTTTTCATTCTTTTGAACACCCAAACCAGTGTGTAGACGACACACATGTGCCAAAAGACAAAATATTTCATTTCTGAAAGAACATAGCAGAGATTGCAGTAAAGTTTTCCAAAGGCATGCTACAGCTTTTATTGCTTTATCCCCGCTACTGTATCTAATATTGCACATCTCGGTTTGAAGAGCGAATCTGGCCATTGTGAAAGAGTTGGGGGACAGAGCGGCACAGGGCAGGACCTACGGTAACCTTGGCAACTCGCACTATTTGCTCGGAAACTTCCAGGATGCTGTTCTGGCTCACGAACAGGTATTTCATACAGAGAGTTTCTTAAATGAACCAACCTGTGGTTTCTATTAGGGGTGAGAATCACCAGAGATATTATCACGATACTTGTGTCACAATACAATATTATTGCGATTTTAAATATATTGCAATTTATTACCTTTTTCCAACTTCAAATTATGTTCCCAAACGAAAACTTTGGCAACATCTGTTTTAACTAAAAATAAATTTTTTTCTCACTTCAGTTTTATCGCTGCAGTGCAAAATGGGATTGTCAAGCAGACAAACGGACCAACACTTTCATGAAAACCTGATGTTGTATGCACCTGGCAAACTATTTGTATTAGTCTAGTCTAGTGCACCTTAATTAAATGAATTTTACTTTCATTTATTCCATGGTCTGTTGGAATTCTTGATTCTGATTGGCTGGCAGGTATGCATTAAAACCGTTTAATGCACAGGTAGTTCCAAGTCAGTTTAATCACTGTTCTATATTAATGCGCTGCTGCTTTAACTGACACACAAAAACACATACACACACACCGCTCGCACAGAGAGAGAGAGAGAGAGATCAGAGATCCTGCTGCACACACAGAAACGTTCAGGAGTAGGCCAACATAAACTCGTCAACGCTGCCCCGCTACTTTTATCAATAAAACCGCTTAGATACTGGATCACTGCATTATATTCCTCAGCAAGGGAGGAGGTAAATTCTGTTTAATTAACTAAACTCACAACTTCATTGTTTGTAGAGCGAGACGCACAGACGCAGATAATTCACACACACACAACTGTCATCTTTCTCTCTCTTGAACAAACCATCAATAATTAATTCAAATAAATGTTATAATTCTGTAATTCTATAATTCTGTAACTGACGAAAATAACCGTCATTTTTACCCATTCGGTCAAATATTGCGCTGCAAAGAGCAATACTAGTTTTAACTTGTCTATAACTTGGCAAATGACCATGGAATAAGCGGGATAATCAACGGCTTGCTATGCATTAAAGGATTTTAGAAAAAAACTCAAGACCACCATCTAGTGGACGGTAAAGAAATAGATTTTATTATTCTACCAAATAGTATAATAAAAGATCGATACGGTATTGCCGCGGAAAATATTGCAATACTATGCTGCATCGATTTTTCCCCCACCCCTAGTTTCTATTAAAATACACAAACTGATAAACGTTGGATTACTGTACAGAAAAAGTCTGCTATTATGTGCCCAATAATAAATATATATATATATATATATATATATATATATATATATATATAT
>NW_015506887.1:45319-49194 GCF_001515645.1 Sinocyclocheilus grahami
AGTGCACACACACAGCAGTGAACACACACCCGGAGCAGTGGGCAGCCATTTATGCAGTTGGGGGTTTGGTGCCTTGCTCAAGGGCACCTCAGTCGTGGTATTGAAGGTGGAAGAGAGCACTCACTCCCCCCACCTACAATTCCTGCCGGACCTGAGACTCGAACTCACAACCTTTGCGTTACGAGTCCAACTGTCTAACCATTAGGCCACAACTTCCCCTAGATAATAATTTAAGATTATTATGGTCTACTTTTTTTATATCTCCCACGTTATTCCTTTAAACTCCGTTTGAATAGTTAATGGCCAAGTTTGCCTTGGATGTTTTTGGAAGTCCTGTTATCCCAAGACACCACTTGATCTATTTTAACAGACCATAAACATATTTATGTTTAAATGCAAGCCGTCGATGCGTTTTAGGTGTGTAATGAGCGGTGCTTGTGGACTGACTGTTGTGTGTGCGTGTCTGTGTGTGGTTTTGTTAGGTGGGGCAGGCCCGAGCGCTCTATAATTACGGGAATGTGTACCACGCCAAGGGGAAGAACATATGTTGGAGCGGTATGGACCCTGGAGACTTTCCCGAGGAGGCACGCATCGCTCTGAAGAAAGCAACCGAGTACTACGAGTGAGCGAGCCAGCATTATGTTTTCATTCTTTTGAACACCCAAACCAGTGTGTAGACGACACACATGTGCCAAAAGACAAAATATTTCATTTCTGAAAGAACATAGCAGAGATTGCAGTAAAGTTTTCCAAAGGCATGCTACAGCTTTTATTGCTTTATCCCCGCTACTGTATCTAATATTGCACATCTCGGTTTGAAGAGCGAATCTGGCCATTGTGAAAGAGTTGGGGGACAGAGCGGCACAGGGCAGGACCTACGGTAACCTTGGCAACTCGCACTATTTGCTCGGAAACTTCCAGGATGCTGTTCTGGCTCACGAACAGGTATTTCATACAGAGAGTTTCTTAAATGAACCAACCTGTGGTTTCTATTAGGGGTGAGAATCACCAGAGATATTATCACGATACTTGTGTCACAATACAATATTATTGCGATTTTAAATATATTGCAATTTATTACCTTTTTCCAACTTCAAATTATGTTCCCAAACGAAAACTTTGGCAACATCTGTTTTAACTAAAAATAAATTTTTTTCTCACTTCAGTTTTATCGCTGCAGTGCAAAATGGGATTGTCAAGCAGACAAACGGACCAACACTTTCATGAAAACCTGATGTTGTATGCACCTGGCAAACTATTTGTATTAGTCTAGTCTAGTGCACCTTAATTAAATGAATTTTACTTTCATTTATTCCATGGTCTGTTGGAATTCTTGATTCTGATTGGCTGGCAGGTATGCATTAAAACCGTTTAATGCACAGGTAGTTCCAAGTCAGTTTAATCACTGTTCTATATTAATGCGCTGCTGCTTTAACTGACACACAAAAACACATACACACACACCGCTCGCACAGAGAGAGAGAGAGAGAGATCAGAGATCCTGCTGCACACACAGAAACGTTCAGGAGTAGGCCAACATAAACTCGTCAACGCTGCCCCGCTACTTTTATCAATAAAACCGCTTAGATACTGGATCACTGCATTATATTCCTCAGCAAGGGAGGAGGTAAATTCTGTTTAATTAACTAAACTCACAACTTCATTGTTTGTAGAGCGAGACGCACAGACGCAGATAATTCACACACACACAACTGTCATCTTTCTCTCTCTTGAACAAACCATCAATAATTAATTCAAATAAATGTTATAATTCTGTAATTCTATAATTCTGTAACTGACGAAAATAACCGTCATTTTTACCCATTCGGTCAAATATTGCGCTGCAAAGAGCAATACTAGTTTTAACTTGTCTATAACTTGGCAAATGACCATGGAATAAGCGGGATAATCAACGGCTTGCTATGCATTAAAGGATTTTAGAAAAAAACTCAAGACCACCATCTAGTGGACGGTAAAGAAATAGATTTTATTATTCTACCAAATAGTATAATAAAAGATCGATACGGTATTGCCGCGGAAAATATTGCAATACTATGCTGCATCGATTTTTCCCCCACCCCTAGTTTCTATTAAAATACACAAACTGATAAACGTTGGATTACTGTACAGAAAAA
Source organism: Sinocyclocheilus grahami (assembly GCF_001515645.1). Classification (NCBI taxonomy): domain Eukaryota; kingdom Metazoa; phylum Chordata; class Actinopteri; order Cypriniformes; family Cyprinidae; genus Sinocyclocheilus; species Sinocyclocheilus grahami. Next base: position 47,455 of record NW_015506887.1, read on the forward strand.
GTCTGCTATTATGTGCCCAATAATAAATATATATATATATATATATATATATATATATATATATATATATATATTAGTGCTGTCAAAATTAGCGCGATAACGCATGCGATTAATTTTTTTCAGTTTAATGCATAAAAAATATATAACGCAATAAACGCAGGGGCAAAGCTAGGGTTGGTCACCCTACTCACAACTGCTGCTTCTGTCTCTTTTTCTTGACAAGAATTGTGTTTATTTAGATGCAGAACGTCTTTACGACCACATCAAATGGGAGACTTTCAGACGCACGCTCAAACTTCACCTCAGCACCAGGCACTAGTTAAAGAGCCCAAAATGAAAGCATATGATTTGTATGTGATTTTCATGAGATCCTATTTTTTATAGCAATACAGTGTGTTTACATGAGAAGCTTGTGTAGTGATTAGCTTGATATAAAAGGCTACGAATAACATATTTCTGCAACATTATATGACCCTCATTAGATCACAATCGGAAGTTACTACAAACACTCTGGGGGTTTAAAGTGAGTTTTGAGTAAAAGCATAGCATACATTTTTATAAATTGTCTTATGTAGCATGATGCTACAGTGTGAATGAATGGTCAGGTAACAGGCGTTTTGCTTGATGCCTAGCCAGAGCCAATCACTGATTTAGGCACATAAAGCATGCTGCATGCTTATTGGCTCACTGACGTTGACTAGATTAACCCCTTAGGTATCGAAATTTGGTACCGAACCTCGATACTCAATTGTATCGAGGCAATTCAGTCGGTGCCTAAAAAGGATCAAACTCGATACCCAGCCCTACGCACAAATGCGGCGGTGCGCTGTATATCATTTCATATTAAAATGAAAAATAAACTACGAGCATGCAATGTTGTAGTTATGTCGTCAGTTAAGTAATGAAGTTACCAAAAAGGTGATTAAAGCTACGTTAAATCTGTGCATGCGAGTATTTGTTATATATGAGTCACATTTAAGAGCATGTCTCTGTAACAGCCCAGCACTGTCTCCCTCATCTAACGCACCCGATTCAACTCATCAGCTCATTACTAGAGACTTTAAGACCTGAAGTGGGACAGAAAAGATAAAGAGTTGTGAGAAAATACAATGCGTGTCAGATCCAGCAGAGGCAGCTCTTAAAGCAGCCAAAATAACCTCATAACAGCTGCTGTGATGTCTGTTCATCAAAGAACAAAAGAAAAAAGGGAAATCAATACGTTTTTTAACTTAACTTCATCTATATTTAATTTAGAATTTAGTGTTTGATAAATTTATTCAATTTCTGTATATTTCCTACTTGCTGAAGGGCACAGGTAAATATGACATTTATTATAGTGGGTTTATGTGAAGATTGTTTTAAGTTCAATTAAATTAGTTAATTTAATTGAAAACTAAATGTTAATGTAATTATAATGTGATGTTGAATGGCTAGTCAATGGTTAAATATTAGGGGAAAAAAACAATTTCCTAGAGACATTGGTAATATTGGTATCAGTGATACTTGCCTTCAGTCATAAAAAATATGCCATTAAACGAATCTTAAAAATATACTGTCTATGTTGTTTCGGCATTAATTTAAAGATTGAATGTGAAATTATTATATATATATATTATATGTTTAAAAACTTTAATGTAAGGTGGAATTAATCGCATAAAAAATTGCGATTAATTTGTTTTTAAAATAATGTTTTTTTTAATAGATTGACAGCCCTAATATATATATATATATATATATATA
>NW_015506887.1:49257-68933 GCF_001515645.1 Sinocyclocheilus grahami
ATATATATATATATATATATATATATATATGTATAATATTTGTTTTTTATAGCGTCTCCTTATTGCGAAGGAGTTTGGAGACCGAGCTGCAGAGCGGAGAGCATATTGCAACCTTGGAAATGCATACATATTCCTTGGACAGTTTGAAGCTGCAACTGAACATTACAAGTCAGTTTGATTTTTATTTTATTTTTAATGTCATTTTGTTATTTAATTTTAAATTTTTTATTTTATTTACTTTTTAACATAATATACAAAGCAAGGAATACAAACAAAGCAACAACAGCAATTGAATATTTTTATTTGATTTATTTTTGATAAATATTTTATTCTGAGTTTAACTTCATATCCAAAGCAAGGAAAATTAACAAAGCAATAGTGATATGTTTTTTAATTAATTATTTTATTTGAATTTATTGTAATTAATTTACACATTATAATTAATTTACTTTCCCATTTAATTTGTATTATTATAAACATTATATTATAGCCCTTATAAGTAATGTTTAGCCATTTTTGTCCTTGCAAAACAGCAACAACTGTGATGATTTTTTTACATTTTTGTTTATTTGATCATAATTAATTTACAAATTATAATTCATTTACTTTCCACTTTCCTATTTATTTAATTTCCATTAATATAGACATTATATCATAGCCATTATAAGCCATGTTTATTGCTATTTTTTCCCTTGGGAAACCATCCGTCTAATAATTTGGCTCAACATTTCATGCCTAAAAATAAGAATTTTACCATGGTACGTGTCCAAAAAACATGTACTTCTGTACTTTGCTGTTAGATGAGCTGGAGTCATATGATGTGATTTTGGTGTGTTTTTCCTGCAGGCGGACGCTGCAGTTGGCGCGGCAGCTGAAGGACAGGGCCGTGGAGGCTCAGGCCTGCTACAGTCTGGGCAACACCTACACGCTACTGCAGGACTATGAGAGAGCCATAGACTCTCACCTCAAACATCTCCTCATAGCTCAGGACCTCAAGGACAGGTACACTGTCACTGACACTTCCTGTTTGTGCTGCTACTCTTCCTGACGTCTAACTCTGTCTCTGTGTGTGTGTGTAGGATCGGAGAAGGGAGGGCATGCTGGAGTTTAGGAAACGCCTACACCGCACTGGGAAACCACGAGCAGGCCATGAGCTTCGCTGAAAAACATCTGGAGATCTCCAAAGAGGTGTGTGTGTGTGTGTGTGTGTGTGTGTGTGTGAGTGCACCGAGATAACAGCAACACACTTCCTGCCAGCACAGGAAAGCCCACGGGTGAATCTCACAGAAAAGAAAAGTCTCAAGAAAAAACCAAGCCAAAAATAAAAATAAAAAAGAATAATAAGAAACGATGCTTTACATGAAGAAAATGAAGCTTATTTTAAGATTATTAACATGTTTCGTATTAGAACAAGTGCTATTTTAGTATCTTTACTTTACTATTATAGTTTTTGTTAATATTTTTATTTAAATTTTATTTTTATATTTTCTGTTTTTATTTTAATTTTAGGAATTTAAATTTTTTTTTTATTATTAGTTTTTTATGCAGTTGTGGTCAATATTTTGTGGTTAATAAATATTTATGTATATATAGTTTTTTTATTAAGTTTTATTTTTTAGTTTTAGCAATTCTAGTAATTTAACTTAAAACTAAAAGAAAATGAGTCAAGAAAAAAAGAAAAGAATACCTTTTTTTTAATATTTTATTTTATTTCAGTTAATATTTATTTGATTTCGAGTTACAAAAATGTTTTTTTTAGGCTTTTAGGTAACAATAGTAACTCAGATCATGACATTATTTATACGACAATTAAGATCTTTTTCACCCCAAATTCTCAGTGCTAAAAATCAAGTTCCCATTATTCCCAATTACTGTTTCTAATTACAGTGATACAGTAATTTTTATTGAAATCAGCATAAATGAAAGTTTGTACAATACACACTTATTAAAAACACATTCAATTCAACATCAAAATTAAACAGGTTTATTTTCTTAAGGCACGTTCCTGATCTTATTGTGAATGATTCATTATTGTTATTCCACTAAAATCTCTAAATAATTTCCTCTGAAATCCTGGTTACACTTTACTTGAAGGGGTGTGCATAAGACTGACATGACACCTTCATAATCATGACATGACACATGTCATGAATATTAAGGTTTTTTATGCATGTTTATGACAACTGTCATTAAGTGTCATTCGCTCAGTTATGTAATTTTTAATGCAAAGATGACATTGTTTGAGATGTCTTTGTTATGGGCAATGGTTAGGGGTAAGGGTAGGGGTAGGGTTAGGTCAAATAATGTCATATTTGCATTAAAAATTACATAACTGAGCATATGACACTCAATGACAGTTGTCATAAACATGCATAAAACCTCCTTCATATTCATGACATGTGTCATGTCATGATTATGAAGGTGTCATGTCAGTCTTATGCACACCCCTTCAAGTAAAGTGTTACCAATAAATGTAAGTTTTGAGCTCTGACCATTAATGATCTTTTAACAAAGTATAGAAAGGTATGAAAAGAGCAAAGATTTGCCTTTGAGGAACCCTCTTTATATTGTGTAATTTATGCATCAAACACTAGATGGCAGCAGAGTGACAACATAATATTAATAATAATAATACACTTTGGTCACATATTGAGATACAATTTTATTTAAATAATTTTGAGGTGTAACAACTGAAAACAAAAATCTAAAAAACATTAGATGTCATATAGCCTATGTGCCAAGTGGTTGAACATGCAAATTAAACACATGCACTACAAAATATTACATTCCTAAAACGTCACATATAGGAAAAATACTTCACATCATGCAGGTTACACATGAAATGGCTTTAAGGTTTGGTAACAAGGCTGCCCAAACTTGCCACAATGTATGTTACAGTGTAGAAAAAAAAAGACTACAATATTTTACAATAATGAAAAAAATTGCATATTCAAAAAAAAAAACACCTACCCTCCCATCCCTTCCCTATATAATACTAGCCATAGTACATATAAAAATATAAATATGATGTTTTCATAGAACTGTGGGTTTCCTGAAAGGGAAAGCATGCCACATGTAATGCACATAACTGTGTCCTCTCTTATAACGCTTTCATTCATTCTTCAGCTTCATACACCACTTTGCTCTGCCCTTTGACCTTTCATTTCCTCCTTTGAGCTTTCTTTCTCTGTCTGTTTCTTTCACTGGTCCAATTCGTGGCTGTCTTGGCTCCGAGGTCGATAGTGACGTGCACAGAATTCTCTGATCCGAATGCATGCCTCAATCATCATCTCCTCTCTTTTCTTCTCTTCCATGTCAAATTAGCCAAATATCACTTTCCAGCTGGAAATTCTCAAATGACTGTTAATGCTGGATAAGTAACGTTAATGATCTATTATAGTTTACTTTCAAATAAATAATTGGGATGGCATTGCTACATTAAAAAAAGATAATAAAATGATTCATTTAAAAATTGACAGTATTTTATTTGTTGTAGCTATTATACTACTGTCATTTTCTTAAGCAAAAAATTATTTTCATAAAATTTTTGGTACCTTAATAATTTTGCAAGAATTGCACGTAGGAAGATTCTAACCATTCTTATCTTATTTTGGTTACACTTTACTTGAAGGGGTGTGCATAAGACTGGCATGACACCTTCATAATCATGACATGACACATGTCATGAATATTAAGGTTTTTTATGCATGTTTATGACAACTGTCATTAAGTGTCATTCGCTCAGTTATGTAATTTTTAATGCAAAGATGACATTGTTTGAGATGTCTTTGTTATGGGCAATGGTTAGGGGTAAGGGTAGGGGTAGGGTTAGGTCAAATAATGTCATATTTGCATTAAAAATTACATAACTGAGCATATGACACTCAATGACAGTTGTCATAAACATGCATAAAACCTCCTTCATATTCATGACATGTGTCATGTCATGATTATGAAGGTGTCATGTCAGTCTTATGCACACCCCTTCAAGTAAAGTGTTACCGAAATTCTTTTCTGCTTATGTGGCATTAGACAGTTTTTTTTTGTTTTCGTTTTTTTCCCTCATTTCCATATTGAGAATTGGGGAAAATGCTATATGTCCAAAGCTAGTTACAATAGAGGAACATGAAGGATACAAAGTCACCTTTATTAGAACACTAGATTAGATTAGGAAACAAGCTAGAGCGGAGGTGAAATGCAAGAAAGAAGATGATCATTTTTTCTGCTTAATTGTTATAAAAATAACTTGAAAGCAAAATAAAAATTCTTATTTCTTTCTTTTGATTTTTGAGGTGAAATGTGACTTAAACAGGCCTCATGTGCGTGTTCATGATTGAATTGAGCGTGTGTTTTCTAATGTTTTTTCCTTCCTGTGTGTGTGTGCGCTGCTCAGATTGGAGACCATGGTGGGGAGCTGACGGCTCGAATGAATGTATCTGATCTGCAGTTAGTTTTGGGTCTGAAGCAGAACAATTCAAACTCTAATAGCTCTGCCTTCATCGAGAGTCCGCCCGGTGACAGCAGTCTGCCTGGTAACAGCACACACAACTTTCCTCAAACTTTAAAACCACAAATGGTAGATGCTGTTGAATGTAAATTTGAACAAGAATCCTTAAAGGTGCACAAAGTTTGGCTACACTTTATTTTATGGTGTCCTTGTTACAGTGTAATTATTTATTTAAGTACTTGGTAATATTATTTAGCAACATGTACTTACTATAGGGTTATTGCACGTAATTTTGTCTTATTACTCTTCTCTTATTACTTTCTTTTATTATATGTAATGTGTAACAAGGACACTGTAAAATAGAGTGTTACACAAACTTTTTTATTATTATTTATGATGTATTTATATTTTTATGATGACATATAGGGCTGGAGAAACAACAACTAAATAATAAAAAAAAATGCAAAATGAAATTCAGTAATGAAAATTAATATAGGAAATATAAATAAACAAATAATAAAGTTAATACAATAAAGCACTAAAATGTATAAACATAAAATTATAGTTGTGATAAGTACAAACCACAAAGTATTTTTATACCAAAAATAGGGCTTTAATATTAATATTGAGAGATGTAATAAATTGAAAACAAAATCCCATTTAAGCCATCTTAGAATATTAACTATATTAAATAACTTAATAAATCTGATTTTAGAAATCTTGTAATGCAAAAAATATTTTCAAACATTTGCAGTGAAAGTGTTAAAATGTCTTATGATCAAATAATACAAAAAAAAGATATTAAAAAACCTTATGGTGCAAAAATTATTTTCAGAAATCTGCAATACAATGGTCTTAGATATTAAACTAAAAATAAAAATCAGATTTAAAAACTTGTAATGCAAACAATTGCAATACAAGTGTTAAAATGCCATTCCCTTAATAAAGGGGTCATATGATGCTGCTAAAAAGAACATTATTTTGTGTATTTGGTGTAATGAAATGTGTTTATGTGGTTTAAAGTAAAAAAAAACACATTATTTTCCACATACTGTACATTATTGTTTCTCCTCTATGCCCCGCCTTTCTGAAACGCGTCGATTTTTACAAAGCTCATCGGTCTGCATGCAGTTTTGCTGTATTTTGGCATATTTGTCATATTAAAGTTTAGTTTGAGAGTACCATATATTTGGTGATAGTGCCACCTACTGGATAAAAGCTGTACATTTTGTGTAAACTTCAATTAATTGGCTTGAATATCCTCTATGTGCTGTTCTTTAAATTTTTTTGGATCATATAAACATATATACATTTAAAATGATTGATTTGCTTGGTAGCAACAAATACTAGTAAATTGACACTCATATCAGGGTATAAGCAATAACTGCTCATAGCACAACTGATCTACAGAATGAGAGTCACAGTACCTGCTTCTTTCTGGTTTTGTAGATGGAAGATCCAGAGTAAGCCGGAGACGCAGCATGGAGAACATGGAGCTCATGAAACTCAGCTCTGACAAAAATCTGGTGAGACAACACATTCGCCGTGGTGCTTTTATTAGTGTGCTAAATGCTGACTCCAAAGATCTTGGATAATTTGACTTTTCTCTGTTAGGAAAAAAGTCAGTGACTAGAGACTAGGTCTTCATAATGCTGCATATCAAATCATTTGCGTAACAAATGTGTTCAATGCTTCATCTGTCCAGGGCCAGACCTGTGAGGAGACTACAACCCCTCAACAAACCAAATCATCCATAGCAAAGACATCTTCTAAACTTTTCTTCATCAATCGCTTCAGGAGCAAAAAACACAGGATGAATGGATCAAACTCCAGTCCACCAGCTGAGAACCACAGCAGCAGCAGCCCACCTTCAGCCCGTCTGGACAAACCGGTCAAATACTAATCTTTTCTAAATGACACGTAACAAGTTGTCATTTTAAATGTTTAAATATGATAAAATATTTATTAATATTTATTAACATTTTCTTGAATGGCTTTTCCCACAGTACACCCCAGACACTCTAGGTGACGACAGCTTTTTTGATCTTCTGAGCCGTTTTCAAGGAAACCGCATGGATGACCAGAGGTGCTCATTACAGGACGGCCTAAGCCGTGTTCCCGCCCCTTCAGTTCCCTGTGAAACCCCACCTGTAGCCTTGAAGAAACGTGAGACGTCCTTCCTCCCTCACTGAACTGACCTGTGCAAACTATACTTGTACATGAAGGTGCAAAATCACTGAAGATGCATTCACACTGACAGCGATTTAAAGCAGAAAAGTAGGAGCAGGTGATTTGAATGTACAGAAGTGAAACGATGTGAGCAGAAACGAACTTTATGCAAATAAGAAACACCCACTAGCAACTAACAGACAATGACAGTGTGAACGCACCTTTAGTTTGTAATAATTATACCAGTGTATAGCAGTGCATACAGTGACAAGCAATTTGTAAACACTGAACACTAGATTGTCACATGACAAAATCACAGCCAATTATAATATACTTGATGTTTCAAATAGGCATCAGAAACATAAACCAAAATGTGCCTTTTTTGCGGCTGTCAACCTTCTACTTTGCATATTAAAGAATAAAATAAATGGAAAAAAAACATCACACACACACACACACACACACACACGTTTACTTAGCTATCTAAATGGGGACATTCCATAGGTGTAATGGTTTTATACTGTACAAACTGTATTTTCTATCGGCCTACACCAACCCTACACCTAAACCTACCCCTTACAGGAAACTTTCTGCATTTTTACAATTTCAAAAAAACTAATTCTGTGTGATTTATAAGCTTTTGTACCCATGGGGACCTCAATTTAGGTCCCCACGGTGACACAAGTCCCTATGAGTTGGTGTGTATTCAGGTTTAAGTCCCCACCAGTGTAGAAAAACCTGATATCACATAAACAAATGTGTATGTGATATTTTATATGCGTGTTTGTGTACAGGTTTTTCTACACTGGTGGGGACTTAAACCTGAATACACCAAACTATACTTGTACATGAAGGTGCAAAATCACTGAAGATGCATTCACACTGACAGCGATTTAAAGCAGAAAAGTAGGAGCAGGTGATTTGAATGTACAGAAGTGAAACGATGTGAGCAGAAACGAACTTTATGCAAATAAGAAACACCCACTAGCAACTAACAGACAATGACAGTGTGAACGCACCTTTAGTTTGTAATAATTATACCAGTGTATAGCAGTGCATACAGTGACAAGCAATTTGTAAACACTGAACACTAGATTGTCACATGACAAAATCACAGCCAATTATAATATACTTGATGTTTCAAATAGGCATCAGAAACATAAACCAAAATGTGCCTTTTTTGCGGCTGTCAACCTTCTACTTTGCATATTAAAGAATAAAATAAATAAAAAAACATCACACACACACACACACGTTTACTTAGCTATCTAAATGGGGACATTCCATAGGCGTAATGGTTTTATACTGTACAAACTGTATTTTCTATCGGCCTACACCAACCCTACACCTAAACCTACCCCTTACAGGAAACTTTCTGCATTTTTACAATTTCAAAAAAACTAATTCTGTGTGATTTATAAGCTTTTGTACCCATGGGGACCTCAATTTAGGTCCCCACGGTGACACAAGTCCCTATGAGTTGGTGTGTATTCAGGTTTAAGTCCCCACCAGTGTAGAAAAACCTGTATACACACACACACACACGTTTACTTAGCTATCTAAATGGGGACATTCCATAGGCGTAATGGTTTTATACTGTACAAACTGTATTTTCTATCGGCCTACACCAACCCTACACCTAAACCTACCCCTTACAGGAAACTTTCTGCATTTTTACAATCTCAAAAAAACTCATTCTGTATGATTTATAAGCTTTTGTACCCATGGGGACCTCAATTTAGGTCCCCACGGTGACACAAGTCCCTATGAGTTGGTGTGTATTCAGGTTTAAGTCCCCACCAGTGTAGAAAAACCTGATATCACATAAACAAATGTGTATGTGATATTTTATATGCGTGTTTGTGTACAGGTTTTTCTACACTGGTGGGGACTTAAACCTGAATACACTCCAACTCATGGGGACTTGTGTCACAAAAGCTTATAAATCATACAGAATGAGTTTTTTTGAGATTGTAAAAATGCAGAAAGTTTCCTGTAAGGGGTAGGGGTGGTAGGGCGATAGAAAATACAGTTTGCACAGTATAAAAGCCATTATGCCTATGGAGAGTGCCTACAAGGATAGTCAACCAGACTGTGTGTGTGTGTGTGTGTGTGTGTGTGTGTATACAGGTTTTTCTACACTGGTGGGGACTTAAACCTGAATACACTCCAACTCATGGGGACTTGTGTCACAAAAGCTTATAAATCATACAGAATGAGTTTTTTTGAGATTGTAAAAATGCAGAAAGTTTCCTGTAAGGGGTAGGGTTGGTAGGGCGATAGAAAATACAGTTTGTACAGTATAAAAGCCATTATGCCTATGGAGAGTGCCTACAAGGATAGTCAACCAGACTGTGTGTGTGTGTGTGTGTGTGTGTGTGATTTTATTTTATTTATTTATTTTTTCATTTGTTTTAATAAAATAAAGATATAAAAAAAAAAAATGCTTTTGAAGTCTCTTATACTCACCAAGGTTGCATTTATTTGATCAAAAATACAATAAAAACACTAATATTGTAAAATATTATTACAATTTAAAATAACTTTTCTATTGTAATATATTTTAATTTGTAATTTATTCCTGTGATGCAAAGCTGAATTACGCCAGTCTTCAGTGTCACATGATCCTTCAGAACTATTCTAATATGCTGATTTGCTGCTCAAGAAATATTTCTTATTATCAATATTGAAAACAGTAATATTTTTGTGGAAATGGGGATACATTTTTTTCAGGATTCGTTGATAAATAGTTAAAAAAATAACATTTGAAATATAATTTTTTGTTATTATTAAATGCTTTACTGTCACTTTTGACCATTTGACCAATTTCTTGTTTCCTTGCTGAATAAAAGTATTTATTTCTGTAAAAAAAAATTCTTACCTACCCCAAACTTTTGAACCATGTTTAAATGGACCACATTGTGCTGTTTTTAACCTTGTTCAGCTATTTCCGCATTCGGAGCGGAGGCCTCGGCACAGCCTGGCCATTTCCAAGACCTGCTGGCCAGCTCACAGAGCCGTCGGCTTGACGAGCAGCGGGCCAGTGTGGACAGTCTCCCGGGTCTCCGGCTGGACCAGCGCCACAGCCAGGATGTTCTCAGCAAACTCATGGCCTCAGCCGATAACAAAGAACCAGCTGAAGACTTCTTCGACATGCTGATTAAGTGCCAGGTTAATGTTGTTTATTATTAGGCTCCATGGAACCATTAACTCTTTTTGAAAGTGTATGTTCAATAGCTGTTTTTGGCTTGTACAGGGATCCAGACTGGATGATCAGAGATGTGCTCCTCCACCTCCTCCCACCAGAGGCCCTACAGTCCCAGACGAAGACTTCTTCAGCCTCATCCTTCGCTCCCAGGCCAAACGGATAGATGAGCAGAGAGTCATCTTATCATCAGAAACTAGACCCCTTCAGACCAATCCTGAATGACCTGTTCTTTATGAAGCCAGAATAATATTTTAGGACCTTGCAACCCTTACTGAAGTCTTACTCATGAATCAATGCCTTGTTGAAAATCAGATCCTACAAGATGATTTCTCTTCTCACTTAACAGGATTTTTGAATCTTGAGATGCATGAAGTTCTTTCATTCTTCCTACTACCATGATCTGAACTGGATTCAGATGTTTCTATGCAGAAAAGACCAAGACCACAGTCTCTTTCTCAGGGATTCAGTACTATGCACTGAATGCGTTTCATTCACCTGGATAACTGGATGGACTTAATCAGCGGTAGATTAGGATGTCAGACCATTTTATATACACTAAATGTAGTATATCAGTTCTATTTTGATTCTTTCTTTGACTTGAAATGTTTTGTTATCTTTTTCTGCTCAGAAACAAGCAGTCTGCAAAAGTTTGGATTTATGTGAATATAAAATTCTGTTCTGGAAATGATATGTCAAGAATGTATTACTAATTTTAAACAACAAGAGGAATAAAGCCTCATTTAAATAGATCCCTCTCAATATCACAAACTGACACAGTTTAGCATGCTGGAAATATTTAATTTGAAGCTACACAGGACTACATGAGCAACAAGGTTAATGGCTATTCAGAATTACATTTATAATCTTTCAAACTCATAAATGCCAATTCCCAAAAGACTACTAAAAAATCAGAAAAGATGAAAAGACAACATTGTCTTGTATAAAGCATTAGTGCAGTTGTCCTACATCATGATTCAATGCATTGTGAGAAGTTTAATGTTTACAGCTTGTAGGTAAAGAGAAACTAACAGCTGTTATCTAACTGCAAATCAATTCAGTGTGAGCGCTTTCTATTCAATGGAGCCATGACGTGTCATCTGTTTTGGTTATTTGATTGGTTTAACGGTGCTGTTTGACAACAATGTTGGTGAATCCATGCACCTGAGTGAGCTGAGGACAATCAAATGAGGCCAGAAGTTTCTGTGGGCCGTGACACTTGGGAATAAACTTCTCCGTCAGGCACACTGTAGCATGCCCTGCAATGTCACTGTGAAAGAAAGAAAGCTTATTTAATACTACTGTGATTATTATATTTGACACTTTTTTTTTTTATTAAATAATCACTGTTTAGTAACAAATTCAGTATAATGCAAAATTAATTTATTATTTAAATAAAGAATTAATGAAATTAATTTTACCCATAGTTGACAACTCTGGCATGCTGCAGTCCAAGTCCCACAAAGCGGAATACAGTGTTCTTCAGGACACAAGGCAGTGGATTCTGGAAAGTGATTTTGACTGGCACTTCTTGACCCAAGACAGCATCACATACAGGCTGAGAAGAACCACACACAAGACACAATTTAGCACTTAACGATTTCAACCAATCAAAGGATTAAGCAGTTGAACTGTAACCTTAAACTCACAGCGATAACGAGATCTGGTGTGCGCAGTCTGAAGCTGTACTGGGTGGCCAAAACCTGCTTAGTCTGAGCCACGTGTCCAAAGAGGTTGAGCATCAGTGAGGTGTGATCCACCAGGTGTTCCTTATACTCGTCACAACTCAGGGTCCATTCCAGAGGTTTGCCTATTGTGGGGAAAATGACAAACACTGAATGAATACTTATGATTTCATGACTAGTCTCTTTACCCATAAGCTGCATTATGCCAACTGTGTGGGTCTCATCTATTGCAACTCTTTATCATTTCTTACATTCAGCTTTATCATTTAAAACTTTAAGATTTCTCACATTCAGAGGGCTTGAGCTCGATGCATGTCTGGTCTCTCTTCAGGAAGGTCTTTCTGACTCCGGTGTAGTACATGGCTGCAGCCTGGCTGTAGAGGGTGACGCTACGAGGTGAGCTGCATTTGTTTTTTAGATTGATGCAAAGCACGGCATCCTTGCCCACACATGGTCCGTCCTCTTTCAGGCTGACTTCACAGACAACATCCTCAGCACAGGGCAGTGGGTATGTGCATCTTCTCAACCCATGACGAAGGGCTGTTTCCAAAGCAGTGCTCTTCTCAGAAGAACCTAATCAATGAAAGAAAGAGTAAAATGTACATGGAGATGAATCACAGGAGAGACACCAAACTTCATTATTTCTATAAGCACCATGGTTCAAACAAAGTGTTGAGGGCTGGACCAGAAGTTTTAAGAGAAATGCATGTGGTTTTTACCAAGTGGGTGTTTGTAAGAGATTTGTGATGTCTACACGTTGATCTGAGCCAACAGCTTTGGTACTGATGCAGTGACCTACTACATCCTTCTCAGTATGAACAACACCAAAGGTCCCATCACATCTCCGCTGCCAGTAAACCTTATCATTGTTCACCTAGAGACACAAAAGGAATCATAAGTCATATGTCATTATAATCACTGTATGACACAATGGTAAATTATAGGAAATAACTCACTTCGGCGAAAAGGAAGGGCACATCATGCTTCAGGAAGGTCTGTCCACTGCGAATAGCAGCAACAGAGGTGGGGCCGCAGCGGAAGAAGCCCTGGCTGGTCAGTTGAGGAGTGGAATCAACCACTTGCCAACCTCCAAAACCAGATGGCAGATCTGACCGAGTCATCCAGGCCTCATTCCACACATGGTAGTTCCTACATGGAAGAGAAGAAAGAACTAGAAACACTTCATGGACATTTAGAGGAAATCTTGATGACATCTGGATTGTTAATAATGCTTACCAGATTGAATCACGGTTCATGTGATCGATCAGCTGAAATTTCTCATCCAAATAGACATCAGTTGTCAAACAAACATCAGTGTCATGAGCAGAACAGAAGTTTGAAACTGGACGAGCAGGAATGCCCAAACACCTCATCACTACAAGAAAGTGAAGAAGAATATAAGTGCATTACATCTATAATCACTTTCTCAAAACTTTTTCTGCTCGTCCAGTCTGCGGAAACTCTTACGTGTGTTGGTGACTCCAGCAAAGGCCAAGCTCTGTCCATATTTGACAGGTTTTCCTCCACATTTATAGTACTGTTTCAGGATGGCACTGCTGCTGCACCACGATGTAGGAGCAGTTCCATCACCATAGCAGTTTGACCAGTTACCCACCAACACACCACAGTCTTTGTTAGCAATAACCTGATAAGGAGAGATGATCAAAACTATTTTATTTTAAATGCCGCAAACTTCATGCAGAAGTATCATACTCAGCAGAGAACAAATCTGACCATTTTAAAGGCTTTCCAACATGAAATCAGGGTGTTGATAAGAAGGAAATGAAGACTCACCATGTCAGACACCACTCTGGAAATGTTGATGGGGCTTCCCCACCCTGAGCAAGGTGTACAGCTCTTCTCCAACACATACATACATGCAGGCAAGATTCCCTTCTCAAACTAAGAATCAGACAGAGGAGTGAGGAAGTTGGAAATTGAAAAATTTGTCATGCTATCTTGTGCATAAAAAAGTTATACAGTAGAGCTTATATATACTTATATATACAGTAGAGCTTATTGTATCTCAGATGGGATCAGAAATGGGATGTGAAAAACATTTCCAGCAGCAACCCCAATAGGTTCCAGCACTTTTGATGCACACCCTTGTTACTTATAGGCAGGGGTTCACATAAGTTTTTCAGCCTGGTTCTCATTAGAGCACCTGGATATTTGGTTTGGTCCTCACAATGCACATAGTGTGACCCGTTAAATATAACTATATTAAAAAAATAATAATAATAGCGATAATAATATTATTGCAACTTATTTATTTAGTTAAAAATAATAAGCAAAATACTAAAGTGTAATATTATATTCTAAAATAAAAAGGGCGCATTAAATTAAAATTAGGGCTGTCGGTTTAACGCGTTAACTTAATTAGTTATGAAAAAATAATGCGATTAAAATATTTTAACACAGGAATAGTTGCTATAAATGCTATCATCATTTAGCTACTCGCCCTCATGTTGTTTCAAACCTGAATGACTTACTTTCTTTTGCGCAACATAAAATAAGGTATTTTGTATAACTAAGCTGTTCTAGTGACTTTCATTGCATGAACAAAAAATTCTGAGATGTTTCTCAAATTATCTTCTTTTATGTTCCATACTTTATGTTAGACCATTGTAGCCTAAACATTTAACACAATAATAGATTTAAATGATCTTTTGGGGGTATTTTCACAGCCAAATTTAGTTTGCGATTAATTAATCGCAGCACCCTGTAATGAATTAGATCAAAAATTTTAATCAACTGACAGCCCTAATAAAAATACAATTATTTTACAGTAAACCTAAAAATAAAATGCTAATATTTACTTTTTAAATATGAATTTTCATCATTTTCAAACTTAAAATCAGTAAGCTTTTATTTTGGCTTTTATTTTTTATTTAGTTAACCCTAATCAAACACACCTGAGCATGCTAATCAATGTCTTCAGGATCTTGAGAAAATCACAGGTAGCTGAGTTTGATCAGAGTTGGAGCTAAACTCTGCAGCGCATTGGCCCTACAGGGCAAGATTTGAGGAACCCTGGTATAGACCAACTTGGAGTAGTCGTCACAGTTATGTCACTTGCAGTGAACCATGTTGGTACGCAAATGAGCGGTCTGAACTTATTTACACAGCACAATTTTTTATTTTGGTCGTGAATGCGCACCTGCTTATAGGATTACACACTAGAAAAAGAACAGTTTTGTCGTTTCTGCCGTTTTCCTGTGACCCACTCCCACATGATTTAGGACAACTCCCACTTTAGTCAGTGGATTAACAGCATCTCTCTGACATACACATGAGTTAACAGTAGACACTTTTGTAATATATGAGTGAAAGTTTGGCTCTTACTTGACTAAAGTTCCATGTTTTGCAGGCAATCTGCTGCTTAGTTCCATAGTAGATTCTGCCCATGTCATTCAGCACATACTCAACTCTCTCCGCCTCATCACTCAGGTACACACAGTCATCTGATAAAGAGAACATTGGACTTTAAATATATATTCAGGTTCATGATGATTTTAAAAGTATAATGAAACACGTACCTTTACACCAGGGGTTGAACAGCATGTAAATGTCATTTTCAGGAACATAAGGTAAAGTGAATCTGCCTCCTGGACAGTGTGTCATGACACTGAGCTGGTATCGTCCAACGCAAGCAGTCGGAACAGAGTGCACACACAGTTTGATTCGGTTTTGGCCTTGTTCCACAATTTTTGCCCCCCAGGAACCTTTCTTGAATTCTTGCACTATTGGAACGATCACATAAGTGCCGTCCCGGATGGATGGGATGTGACCTGTTAAACATACAAAAGAAAAAGAGATTCCAGTGATGGTAGAAATGCTGGTTCAGCTCCTCACATGTTCCTCCTCAACATAAGTAGATACAGTATATCTGCTATTGTCTTGGGTCATATCGAAACTAACCTAGTTTGAGCTCCAGGTGAAGCTTGTCACAACTGGGATTGAAAGGACGGCACAGATCAACCCACATGTTGAAACACTGTCCTCTGCGGACGATGAGATGATCATCAAGGAAACAATGTGTGTGATGCTCCTGACGATTCTGTCCGGTCCTGCATTTGAGAAGGTCTACTTTACACACCCGGAGAACAGCATCTGAGAAAATGAAAAAAGCAGAAAACAGGTAATTAGTTATCAAACAAATCATTCATTGAGTTATAACGAGTAAGAATAACACATTTCCCATCATGCATTGCAGGACAAAGATAAAGAAAACACAAAGACTCTTACTCTCTACTCCACAGACTTGCGTGCTTGTACAGTCATCCACATATTTCGTGACGACAACTTCCTTTTTCTCATAATCATGGCATGGAGTGACAAAGTCACAAGGATTAGCGTATGGAGCAGCACATGGGTTAACGCAAGGGTTAACATATGGGTAAGCATAAGGGTTAGTGCATGGGTTAACGCAAGGGTTTACATAAGGTTTAGAGCAAGGGTTGGTACAGGGGTTAACATTAAGTTTGACACAAGAGCTTGTGCGTGGGTTAACGCAAGGGTTGGTGTGAATCGGTGTGTAGCATGCTGCTTTCCTGCAGTCGTCCTCCTGCAGTTTAATGGCTGGGAAACGGCCAACAGTGCAGAGGTTTTTGTATGGGTTGAATACAAAAGGCATGCTGGGCAAAAAAGAAAGAAATGAGAGACATGAGTGTGATCTGTAATTGGTCAGTAGATGGTTAATAATTCATAAATAAGGTCTTTTTGTTCTTAGAAATCAGATTCCCAGTTTCATTTTAAGCTGCAATTACTGGACAGCAAAAACATATCCTAACATGAGAATATCAGGCTGTTCCCAAAATTACCAGGCCAAAATCTTTAACTATTTAAACTATACAATCATACCTGAAAAGGAAAGACTTAATAATAAGTTTCAAACAATGTCTGAGATGATTACTTACATGGATTTTGTCCTTGTCTGTTCAAGAGAAACTGAACCGAAAACTCAACGTGCTGCAGCAAGTGAACAGTAAGTCCTGCTTTAACCAGCTTGTTGCTCGTACTGTTGTTAGTCTCTACAGCAGACGGGATACATCTCCACCCCATCCACAGCTCATAGCTGAAGAGTGTGAATAATTGTCCTCTTAAGAAAGGGATTAAAGGATTTTGAGTCACACATGTTAATTGTAATGGTCTCTTTTAGAGAATTAGTGGGACAAATTAACATCTTAGTTTAATTGTTCTGAACCTTTCAACTTCAGACAGAGTAATTTTCTAGTCATTTTACAGACTAATACCTTGTCTACAACGGACGCGATCAATGCAAATAAGATGTAGACAATAGTAATAAAACTATATGTATATATGTATATATATATTCTCATTTTGATTTATTCATTCTTACAGTATATATTGAATTGCAGTATATATATTCGTTGCAGAATTGCAGTATATGTTATTTTATTAGAAACATTCTGTAAGCAATGTCTGTATAATTTTTTAATGACCCCGTTTTTTGTTCTTGTTATATTAAGAGAGCAGTACAATGATTTATGCATTTTATGCAATGCCGAAAATCTTATTTATTTGCAAAATTAGCTCTGATGCATACAGTAATAGTGCATGAATATATAAAATTAAATTGCAGTATAGTTAAGAGTCCATTATTCTTACATTTATTCTCATGATTGTCAGAACAAGGACGACTATTTGATATATGACTGTTAGTCAGTTATTAAATAGAATGACTCAAAAAATTGAAAAGCTGAGAACATAGAGAAAGCAGAGTATAGAAATTCACATGCAAGAGAATTTATGAAAATAAAAACTGTTAAATTGTTATGTTTTATTCTTTAATTTCTTTTTTCCTTTTCCCTGACAGAAGATAAAAAGTAGCTTCAGGCCCTGTAAATACAAGCAGCGGCCCCTGCATTGATGATAAGAGATGTCTCTTTCTTGACAAGTGGAAGTATGGAATATGATTTTGTAACTTCAAATCAGTATGTACCTTTGGATTTGATTTATCAACTATATTATAGAAGCCATTGTCAAGTATGTCATGATTTTCTTTTTTTTTTTGGATAACAGAATTGCTGATCATCCCTGACCTGAACCTCATGCTCCACCCAGAAGTCATATGAGAAAATAAGGAGAAATAGCCTTTAATATGACTAATTAAATCAAAATGACCCAAAATCATCCATAAGTCATCAATCTAGCACATTTTTTACAACAATGGCTCCACAAGGGCTTTAGCAAATTGATATGACATAACTATAGTGTGTTTAGTCATTCTGGTCCGACTAGACAAAAAGTATAGAATCTGTTTCAAATCTGGCCAGTATTCATTAATTTAGTATTCTATATCTATCTATCTATCTATCTATCTATCTATCTATCTATCTATCTATCTATCTATCTATCTATCTATCTATCTATCTATCTATCTATCTATTTTTGAAAGGGTATGTTCAATAGCTGCTTTTGGCTTGTACACCAGAGGCCCTACAGTCCCAGATGAAGACTTCTTCAGCCTCATCCTTCGCTCCCAGGCCAAACGGATAGATGAGCAGAGAGTCATCTTATCATCAGAAACAAGACCCCTTCAGACCAATCCTGAATGACCTGTTCTTTATGAAGCCAGAAAACTATTTTATGACCTTGCAACCCTTACTGAAGTCTTACTCATGAATCAATGCCTTGTTGAAAATCAGATCCTACAAGACGATTTCTCTTCTCATTTAACAAGATTTTTGAATCTTGAGATGCATGAAGTTCTTTCATTCTTCCTACTACCATGATCTGAACTGGATTCAGACATTTCTGTGCAGACAGGATGCTTATATTCAGACCAAGACCTCAGTCTCTTTCTCAGGAATTCAGTACAATGCATTGAATGCATTTCATTCACCTGGATGAACTTAATCAGCGGTAGATTAAGATGTCAGACCATTTCATATGTAAGGAAAAATTGACGACAGGCCATTTAATTATTAGAAATAATGCACACCCGTGGTGGTGATCATACGTGTCAACATTAAATTTTTTTCCCGGGAGTCTCCCATACTTCACACCCATCTCCTGCCCCCCTCCCATTTTGCTATTTCTCCCAGGAAACTCCTGTAATTTGTATGGACCAAACCTCATTATATAAATAATCACATCAATATATTATTCCAAGGATGTCCAGTTGCCAAATCTTGTATGAAACGCATCCTATTCACACAATCGAAACATACAAACCTCAAACCATTTGTGACCTCAACCTGGCAACCTACCACCAGGGATGGGTAATATTTCAGATACATGTATTTAAAATATGTATTATCGGCTTGTCAGATAGTTTGTTCCATCACTGCCAATCATAGCAATGACTCACCGAACAATTTAGAGGATGCACTCGCATAATTTTTTACACTCGCGTTTGTCATTCCTGAAACAGTATACGGTTGTATAGCTAGTATACAGCAGTAGTCACCAACCTTTTTAAGTCCAAGATCGCTTTCTTCGGCCTTTATGAAAGACAAGAGCTGTGTCCGAAATCGCTCACTCGATCACTCATTCACTAATCACTATAGTGTATGGCAGTTGAGTGCACTATATCAGAAAGGAGCGAACGAGGTGAAGTGATTTATGTATTTTGAAAAGCCTTTGAAAAAAAAATCTAATGTAATTTTTATTTAAATACATTTAAAGGGGTCATATGATGTTGCTAAAAAGAACATTATTTTGTGTATTTGGTGTAATGAAATGTGTTTATGCAGTTTAAGGTTAAAAAAACACATAATTTTCCACATACTGTACATTATTGTTTCTCCTCTATGCCCCGCCTTTCTGAAACGCCTCAATTTTTACAAAGCTCATCGGTCTGAAAAGCGAGGTGTGCTGTGATTGGCCAGCTATCCAGTGCGTTGTGATTGGCCGAATACCTCAAGCGTGTGACGGAAATGTTACGCCCCTACCATACTGTGATGTTGTGTCCCGGTGCGACGAGACGAAACCAATAAAACCCATTACATAATTACTGATTATAATGACTTATACTGTCTTTTTACAGGTTGCGTTGCATCGCGCCGCGTAAACATAAAACCATGTCTGCATTTGTGATCGGAGAAATGACAAACTACAAGCGCTACTCTACACTGCTCAAAACTCGTGTTTGAATCATCAGTGGCAAATTCTTTAAATATGAAGACGTACTTACAGTCTGTGA
>NW_015506887.1:69659-81932 GCF_001515645.1 Sinocyclocheilus grahami
AATACCTCAAGCGTGTGACGGAAATGTTACGCCCCTACCATACTGTGATGTTGTGTCCCGGTGCGACGAGACGAAACCAATAAAACCCATTACATAATTACTGATTATAATGACTTATACTGTCTTTTTACAGGTTGCGTTGCATCGCGCCGCGTAAACATAAAACCATGTCTGCATTTGTGATCGGAGAAATGACAAACTACAAGCGCTACTCTACACTGCTCAAAACTCGTGTTTGAATCATCAGTGGCAAATTCTTTAAATATGAAGACGTACTTACAGTCTGTGAGTCAGAACAGCCGGCATTATAGTCTACTCTCCCAGGATCAGGAAACAGTCCTCCATAAAATGTGTTGCACACATCTGAATATTTGGGTTGAACTGTTCTGGAACAGTGTTGTAAATACAACTTAACCACTGATTTCTAGTTGTGTCCACTTTTGGAAGACCAAACAAAGTAGTTTCGCTTTCACAACAAAACACAGTGTCTTCACGACATGGCGGCGGCAGCAGCAACAATAATACAGCGAGAATCAAATGCTGCTTTCCGAGGCTGCATTCCAAGGCAGGAAGGCATCAAGGCACGTCCAAATTCAAATTCTGCTTTACTTCCTGTCTCCGGAGGTACCTTCTTCTGATCAAATTTTGAAGGCAGCATAGATGTATCCTTCTCTGCCTTTGATATCCCACAATCCTGTGCGTTCCATTCCGGGATTATTGGGGGACGGTTGAGCTAAAAAATAAAGATGACTAACTTTTTGCACTTTTGATGTTATTTCTAGCGAGAAATCAGTATTATAGTAATACAATATTTGTTTAGTTATCACAAAAACTCGTTCTATTTTGTTGTAGATCATTAAACCGTTACGCTGCCTCAGAAGCCTATCCGAAATCAGTTTCATGAGGTGCCTTCGTGCAAAAAACGCTGCCTGCAAAGTTATTGCCTCATACGGCAGCAAGTCAGCTGCCTAAGTTTTCGGATGCAGCCAAAGTTACGCCTTCTTTCTTTGCGTAAACATTTGGGCGGTGTTATGCAAATCTTCCCACACAGTGACTTAGACATGTGGGGGCGTGTTTAAACGAGGCATTTTAGGAAACTCTTCCCTTTACCAGATTCCCAGGTTCCAGGGACCCATCTGGCGCTATGTTTCCAGCTCCTCCAGAACACTTCCCTGGTTCCCTAAAATCCAGATCAGGCTACAGCATCCCTGATTGATTTTAAATCCTCTCGCTCAACCCTGTACTATAAATGTATTTTATTAGCAGCCTATATCCTACTATATCTTAATTAAACTCATATCCTAACAAGTACCCCAAATCCTTATTTACCTTTCCCTTTTTATGTAAGTATGTTATGAATTCCTTTCTTTCTTCATCATATTTTTTACAATCGTATATTACATGCTCTACTGTTTCATTTTCCCCACAATACTCACATAAACCATTCTCATGTACTCCAGGAAATAAATAGTGATGCATTCAGTCCTGTGTGTCCAAGTCTCATCCTTGTTATAATGACTTGTTCCCTCCTGGTTCTACCACTAATGATTCGTTTATTATTAAAAAAAATTTTTTATATTAAATAAATGCCTCCCCTTATTATCTGAATTCCATATTTCTTGCCAATCCTTTAAAATATTTTCCATAATTATAGTTTTGACCACCTTTACTTAAAGCAACGTTAACATCTACTTCTTACTTTTTTTAAAGCATATTTGGCCAATTTATCAGCTGTTTCATTTCCCAATATGCCCACATGTGCTGGCACCCAGCAGAAACCAACTAATACACCTTTTCATTGTACACGCCATAATAATGTCAATATTTCACTTAATAAGTCTTCTCTACATGAATGATGGGTGGACAACGATGTTAACACAGAAGCAGAATCAGAGCATATCACTACTCTGTCTGGTCTTACCTCTTCAATCCACATCAATCCTATTATGATAGCGACCATTTCAATAGCATATATTGATAGCTTAGAAATGATACTCTTTTAGTTATTGATACATTCAAGTCCGGGATAAAAACTCCTATTCCTGCAAGCCCTATATTTGGGTCTTTTGATCCATCTGTATAAATATGTGTACTCGCATAAAATCTTTGCTGTAAATGTCTATTCACCATATATTTGATATTACCCATTTCCTCCCAGTCCCTTTTCTTGTCTAGTATTTACAAATCAATTTTAACTTCAGGAATTAACCAAGCTGGTACCTCGCCCCATACTGGAGACATACTACATTCTATATTTGCGATCTGATATCTTTCTGCTAGTTGATTAATATTCTATCCAAAACCCTTCCCTTTTTCCTTTGTATATTCCCAACAATTATTCAATACATCTTTAGAAATATGTTCTCCAGCATGACTCTTCATTGATGTCCAATATACTGGGGACAATTTTACTCTACGTAAACTTAATGGCATTTCATTTGCCTCTACTAATAGTGCATTGACTGGTGTTGTTTTAGTTGCTCCTAGACATATCCTGAGTGCTCTGTATTGTATTCTATCTAATCTCCTTAACAATGTTGCTGATGCTGCATCATAAACCACAGATCCATAGTCAAGTATAGATCTAATCAGGGCTTGATATTTTGTTAGCATAGTTTCTTTATCTGCTCCCCACTCTTTTCCAGCAACTGATCTCATCACATTTAAAATTTTCCTGCATTTTATCCATATCTGTTTCTTCAATATGTTTCTTCCAAGTATAACTTTCATCTAACCAAATTCCCAGCTACTTAAAAACATGAACTCTTTCTAAAGGTTTACCATAGAATACCAACTCAGTGTCTGTTGGAACTTTCCTTTTCCTACTAAAGAACATAAAACATGATTTACTTGTTGATATTTTAAAACTCAATTTTTCCACCTTTTTTATAGCTGTTTGCATACTTGCAGTCACGTGAGATACATTTCGACCTCTCTTCCAAATAGCGCCATCATCAGCATAAAGCACACCCCACACCATATCCTAAGTTGTCAAAAATATCATTAA
Source organism: Sinocyclocheilus grahami (assembly GCF_001515645.1). NCBI lineage: Eukaryota > Metazoa > Chordata > Actinopteri > Cypriniformes > Cyprinidae > Sinocyclocheilus > Sinocyclocheilus grahami. The sequence continues at coordinate 72,667 of NW_015506887.1, forward strand.
TCATAATATTAAAAAGAATTGGACTGACAACACTCCCTTGTGGGATACCATTTTCAGCTTCAAAAGTCGAAGATTGACCTAATCCAAATTGAACTACAAAGGTTTTTTCAAATAAAAACTGTTACAGCCAATTATACATATAACCATCTATTCCTATCCTTGCTGCTTTAATGAACAGTCCTTCTCTCTATAATGTGTCATATGCCTTTTCTATGTCAAAGTACACTACTGCCATAATCTCTTTCATTTTAAGAGTCTTTTCTATTTCATTACTAATCTTAATTAATGCATCTACTGTTGATCTTTTACATCTAAATCCACACTGACATTTACATAATTTGCCCTTTCTTTCTAGTTCATAGGATAATATTTGGACAATAACTTTCTCCATTAATTTACATACGTTTGACGTTAATGCAATTGGTCGATAACTTCCTGGATTTGTTAGATTTTTGCCTGGTTTAACTATTGGTATACCTATAGCTCTCTTCCATGTTTTTGGAAGTATTCCTTCTGGCCATATTTTATTACACAATCTAAGTAATACTAATAAAACAGAGTCTGGCAAATGCTTTAGCATTATATAACTTACTCTGTCACATCCAGGAGCAGTATTGGCACATTTCTGTAATGCTGTTTTTAGTTCTGTAATTGTAAACTCTACATCCATACAACTATTAGTATTCCCTCTCTTCCTCATTATATCTGGGTTGTTATTTAATATATCTCTTCTTCTTATCTCATACTCTTCTCCCAACTGTATTCTGTGAGCACCTTCTAAAACCTTACATAACATGTTTGCTTTATTTATGTCTGTTACTGCCACTGTTTCACCATCATTTAATACTGGAATTTGATTTGACTTTTTCCCTTTTCCAGCCATATTTCTTAAAATATTCCAAATCTTGTCCAAAGGAGTATCTTTTCCTATAGTAGAACAAAATTCCCTCCATCCTTCCCTTTTAGCATTTTTAATTCTTCTTCTTGCATTAGCTCTTGCCCTTTTATAAGTTATCATATTACTCATACTAATGTTTTTCCTTAGTTGATTAAAAGCCTTATTTCTTTCTTTTATTGCTATACTACACTCTTCTTTCCACCAGGGAATACTTTTATTCCTCTGACCCGCAGCTCTTTGAGGAATATATAAAGTTGCAGCTTCCATTATTAAATCTGAAAAAGATTTACAAAACGTTTCTACCATTTCTTCCACCACCCTCTCTTTATATACTTCACAATGTTTGTTAAATGAATTCCAATCTGCTTTCTCATACCTCCATTTCCATTGCAATAAGCACTCCCTATTACTATTTACATTTAATTTACAAAAAATTGTAAAATTATCGCTTCCAATATTACTCTCACTATATACTTTCCATTCACACTTTTCATCCATTCCATTTGAAATTAAAGTTAGATCTATACTTGATAATGTATTCCCTTCTAAGTTAAACATTGTACCTTCTCCTGTGTTTAAGCAAACTATGACCTATTATACATAAATTGTTCTATTATTTCCCCATTGTGATCAATGTTTTTACTCCCCCATAACCAATTGTGTGCGTTAAAATCACCACACCATAATTCCTTATTCCTTTTTTTATTCTTTCAAGCAAATTTAGAGAAATCTTTTTACATGGATTATAAAAATTATATATAACAATTGATTCTTCTTGATAAAACAATTCCACCACCACACATTCTATATCCATTACCTCTTTTATTTCCCTATATACACTCTTAAAAATAAAGGTGCTTCAAAAGGTTCTTCACAGCGATGCCATAGAAGAACCATTTTTGGTTCCACAAAGAACCATTTAGTCAAAGGTTCTTTAAAGAACCATCTCTTTCTTACCTTTTTATAATCTGAAGAATCTTCTTTCACCACAAAGAACCTTTTGTGAAACATGAAGGTTCTTCAGAAGTTAAAGGTTCTTTATGGAACCATTTAGACAAAAAGGTTCTTCTATGGCATCGTGAAGCACCTTTATTTTTAAGAGTGTACAGTTCCTTCTTTTAAAAAAGTAACTACTCCACCCCCTGGTGACCCCTCTCTATCTTTCCAGACAGAACTATATCCTGGTAATACAAATTGAAGATTTGGCTTGAGCCATGATTCTTGAACACAAATAACATTTGGTTTATATTCTAATTCTAAAACAAACATTTTAAACTCTTGACCATTTGCTACAAGGCTCCTTGCATTCCACTGCATAAAGCTTATCCCCATATATCTATTCAGATACCTGGGAAGTTTCTACTGAAGCTGCTCGAGTGATATCATGGTATCATGGTATCATGTTCGCTGAAATTCCATAGATACCTAGAAACTCTGATGCAGCTTCTAGGATTGTCTTGATCTTGGATGATCTACTTGGCAACATAGCTGTTACATTAATCACCTTGACAATAAAGGCTAAAAAGTTCTCTTTTGTCATTATTAAATAATTCTCTTTTTAGGACACACTGATGTCTACATTGTCACTCTTTTGTTCCTTCTTTTTGTATGCTCCTTGAATATTGTTTGCTTTTTTCACTAGTCTCTTCCCTCCTGTCCTTGCTACATACCTTCACTGCTTCAGCATCGGTAACGTTATGCACAGCCTTGTATTTCTGGATTTCTCTTGCTTTAACTTGTATCTCACATCCTCCATATGCTGCGCTATGTGGACCGCCACAGTTACAGCATTTTATTACATTTGTCTCTGAACATTTGTCATAATCATAATAATTTCCCTTTACATACCGCCGCCACATGTCCCATTTGTTGGAATTTTAAACACCTCAAAGGCATTGGAACATATACTCTCACTGGATAGCTTATATATCCCATTTGTACTTTTCCCGACATTTTTCCGTCAAAAGTTAACAAAACACTCAAACTTTCCTGTCGTTGTCCGTTAACTATTTTACCTCCCTTAATTTTTTCTTGGATTTCATCAGAGGTTATATATGTTGGAATTCTATATATTACTCCCTTTTCATATGTATTTACTCCAATTTCTTTAGTAGTGATCTTTTCTCCGTTCATTTCTTTCATATTAAGTAATTCGTTTTTTTGTCCAACATGCTTCACTATTATCAAAACTCTCCCTTGTCCCAAGCATTTAGCTAAGACAACTGCCCCAACTGTTTTGTCTATCGCTTTGGATAATCCTATGGGATGCAAATGTCATCTTCATGATTCTGACCTTGATCTTCTCTAGAAATTTGCTGATGTGTTTTGGGCTTTTCTTTAAATGTATCTTGAATACCTAAAATCCTAACGTTACCATCTTCCTGCTCCTTATAAATTTTCTTGCATTTTTTATTTTTCTTTCTTGGTGATACCTCCGTAAATACTATGCTGTCCTCCATTAACGATTCCTCTGAGTCTTCATCCATTACTGCACAACAGCAACATTTCGTTTCTGCTCTGCCACGACCGCTCCTTGATGCACAAAATCTCAAACTTCCACGTGGACGCCACGCCTCAACCTACTTCTTTCATTCATACTTGCCCAGCGTGTTAAGTAAGATCGCTTCTGTGGGAACTGATACTAATACAACTTCGCTGAGGGCATCGTTGGTCGCATTTCTCATTCATTCTTATGGAATCTGTAAAGGGCGACTGAGTGTCGCACAACTCTGACTGAAATTCAATGACGTTCTGTTCTCTGCGCTGTTTCGCTAAAGATACACATCTACGTCTCCTTCGATTAAAAACATGATTATAAAGTTTTTCATCCTTAGCGTCTCTGGCCCCTTTTAAAATTACCTGTTTACAGACTAAAGCATGGTGCATTTTTATTTATCACTGTCCCAGTAGCTCCCCAAAATAACGAAGTACAAAGATGGGAAAAATTGAATATATTTTTTGTACTTATTTTTCTGTTATTGCCGGGAGCTACTGGGACAGTGATAAAGATGGTCGGGTTGGTGACCACTGGTCTATATTAATGTTCTGAGGTTTTTGAAACAAGCAGTCTGCAAAAGTTTGGATATATGTGTATATAAAATTCTATGTTCTGGAAAGTATATAAGACAAGAATGTATTACTAATTTTAAACGACAAGAGGAATAAAGCCTCATTTAAATAGATCCCTCTCAATATCACAAACTGACACAGTTTAGCATGCTGGAAATATTTAATTTGAAGCTGAAGCTACACAGGAAAGAGTAACCAACACCATGATACAATTACTTGAGTTTTCAAATGAGCAAAAAAGGTTAATGACTATTCAGAATTACATTTATAATCTTTCAAACTCATAAATGCCAATTCCCAAAAGACTACTAAAAAATCTGAAAAGATGAAAAGACAACATTGTCTTGTATAAAGCATTAGTGCAGTTGTCCTACATTTTGATTCAATGGAGCCATGACGTTTCATCTGTTTTGATTATTTGATTGATTTAACAGTGCTGTTTGACAACAATGTTGGTGAATCCATGCACTTGAGTGAGCTGAGGACAATCAAATGAGGCCAGAAGTTTCTGTGGGCCGTGACACTTGGGAATAAACTTCTCCGTCAGGCACACTGTAGCATGCCCTGCAATGTCACTGTGAAAGAAAGAAAGATTATTTTATACTACTATATACATTTTAAATTAGTTTTATTTATTTTTTTTAGATTAAATAATCACAAAAACTGTTTAGCAACCGATATTGAGTTTACCATTATGTTCAGCCATTAAATCATAATTAATATAACTGATTGAAAATTAAATAGAATAATTCATTATTTTATTGAGCAATTAAAATAATTGTACCCATAGTTGACAACTCTGGCATGCTGCAGTCCAAGTCCCACAAAGCGGAATACAGTGTTCTTCAGGACACAAGGCAGTGGATTCTGGAAAGTGATTTTGACGGGCACTTCTTGACCCAAGACAGCATCACATACAGGCTGAGAAGAACCACACACAAGACACAATTTAGCACTTAACGATTTCAACCAATCAAAGGATTAAGCAGTTGAACTGTAACCTTAAACTCACAGCGATAACAAGATCTGGTGTGCGCAGTCTGAAGCTGTACTGGGTGGCCAAAACCTGCTTAGTCTGAGCCACGTGTCCAAAGAGGTTGAGCATCAGTGAGGTGTGATCCACCAGGTGTTCCTTATACTCGTCACAACTCAGGGTCCATTCCAGAGGTTTGCCTATTATAGGAAAAATGACAAACACTGAATGAATATTCATGCTTCCATTACAAGTCTTTTTACCCATAAGCTGCATTATGCCAACTGGGTGGTATCATGTATTGCAACTCTTTGATTTCAAACTTTAAGATTTCTCACATTCAGAGGGCTTGAGCTCGATGCATGTCTGGTCTCTCTTCAGGAAGGTCTTCTTGACTCCGGTGTAGTACATGGCTGCAGCCTGGCTGTAGAGGGTGACGCTACGAGGTGAGCTGCATTTGTTTTTTAGATTGATGCAAAGCACGGCATCCTTGCCCACACATGGTCCGTCCTCTTTCAGGCTGACTTCACAGACAACATCCTCAGCACAGGGCAGTGGGTATGTGCATCTTCTCAACCCATGACGAAGGGCTGTTTCCAAAGCAGTGCTCTTCTCAGAAGAACCTAATCAATGAAAGAAAGAGTAAAATTTACATGGAGATGAATCACAGGAGAGACACCAAACTTCATTATTTCTATAAGCACCATGGTTCAAACAAAATGTTGAGGGCTGGACCAGATGTTTTAAGAGAAATGCATGTGGTTTTTTACCAAGTGGGTGTTTGTAGAGATTTGTGATGTCTACACGTTGATCTGAGCCAACAGCTTTGGTACTGATGCAGTGACCTACTACATCCTTCTCAGTATGAACAACACCAAAGGTCCCATCACATCTCCGCTGCCAGTAAACCTTATCATTGTTCACCTAGAGACACAAAAGGAATCATAAGTCATATGTCATTATAATCACTGTATGACACAATGGTAAATTATAGGAAATAACTCACTTCGGCGAAAAGGAAGGGCACATCATGCTTCAGGAAGGTCTGTCCACTGCGAATAGCAGCAACAGAGGTGGGGCCGCAGCGGAAGAAGCCCTGGCTGGTCAGTTGAGGAGTGGAATCAACCACTTGCCAACCTCCAAAACCAGATGGCAGATCTGACCGAGTCATCCAGGCCTCATTCCACACATGGTAGTTCCTACATGGAAGAGAAGAAAGAACTAGAAACACTTCAGGGACATTTAGAGGAAATCTTGATGACATCTGGATTGTTAATAATGCTTACCAGATTGAATCACGGTTCATGTGATCGATCAGCTGAAATTTCTCATCCAAATAGACATCAGTTGTCAAACAAACATCAGTGTCATGAGCAGAACAGAAGTTTGAAACTGGACGAGCAGGAATGCCCAAACACCTCATCACTACAAGAAAGTGAAGAAGAATATAAGTGCATTACATCTATAATCACTTTCTCAAAACTTTTTTTCCTCGTCCAGTCTGCAGAAACTCTTACGTGTGTTGGTGACTCCAGCAAAGGCCAAGCTCTGTCCATATTTGACAGGGATTCCTCCACATTTATAGTACTGTTTCAGGATGGCACTGCTGCTGCACCAGGATGTAGGAGCAGTTCCATCACCATAGCAGTTTGACCAGTTACCCACCAACACACCACAGTCTTTGTTAGCAATAACCTGATAAGGAGAGATGATCAAAACTATTTTATTTTGAATGCAGTAAACTTTGTGCAGAAATAACACATTCAGAAGAGAACAAATCTGACCATTTTAAAGGCTTTCCAACATGAAATCAGGGTGTTGATAAGAAGGAAATGAAGACTCACCATGTCAGACACCACTCTGGAAATGTTGATGGGGCTTCCCCACCCTGAGCAAGGTGTACAGCTCTTCTCCAACACATACATACATGCAGGCAAGATTCCCTTCTCAAACTAAGAATCACAGATCAGGGAGGAAGAAAATTAGAGATTGTGAAACAACCTTCATGCTATCTTGTGCACTTATTCTGTGGAATTATATCTCGGATATGGGAAGGTTAGGAAAAAACAGAAACCATAGCGGTACCTTTGTCTCTGACATCATAAACATGTATATAGATACAGTTGAACTTTCGTAATATATTAATGAAATTTTAGCTCTTACTTGACCAAAGTTCCATGTTTTGCAGGCAATCTGCTGCTTAGTTCCATAGTAGATTCTGCCCATGTCATTCAGCACATACTCAGCTCTCTCCGCCTCATCACTCAGGTACACACAGTCATCTGATAAAGAGAACGTTGGGCGTTTCAAATATATATTCAGGTTCATGTTGATTTTAAAATTATAATGAAACGCGTACCTTTACACCAGGGGTTGAACAGCATGTAAATGTCATTTTCAGGAACATAAGGTAAAGTGAATCTGCCTCCTGGACAGTGTGTCATGACACTGAGCTGGTATCGTCCAACGCAAGCAGTCGGCACAGAGTGCACACACAGTTTGATTCGGTTTTGGCCTTGTTCCACAATTTTTGCCCCCCAGCAACCTTTCTTGAATTCTTCCACTATTGGAACGATCACATAAGTGCCGTCCCGGATGGATGGGATGTGACCTGTTAAACATACAGAAGAAAAAGAGATTCCAGTGATGGTAGAAATGCTGGTTCAGCTCCTCACATGTTCCTCCTCAACATAAGTAGATACAGTATATCCGCTGTTGTCATGGGTCATATCGAAACTAACCTAGTTTGAGCTCCAGGTGAAGCTTGTCACAACTGGGATTGAAAGGACGGCACAGATCAACCCACATGTTGAAACACTGTCCTCTGCGGACGATGAGATGATCATCAAGGAAACAATGTGTGTGATGCTCCTGACGATTCTGTCCGGTCCTGCATTTGAGAAGGTCTACTTTACACACCCGGAGAACAGCATCTGAGAAAATGAAAAAAGCAGAAAACAGGTAATTAGTTATCAAACAAATCATTCATTGAGTTATAACGAGTAAGAATAACACATTTCCCATTTCAAGACAAAGATAAAGAAAACACAAAGACTCTTACCATCGACTCCACAGACTTGCGTGCTTGTACAGTCATCCACAAATTCCTTGATGACAACTTCCTTTTTCTCATAATCACGACATGGAGTGACAAAGTCGCAAGGATTAGCGTATGGAGCAGCACATGGGTTAACACATGGGTTAACGCATGGGTTAACACAAGGGTTGATGCATGGGTTAACATAAGGGTTGACGCATGGGTAAGCATAAGGGATATTGCAAGGGTTTACCCAAGGGTTTACATAAGGTTTAGAGCAAGGGTTGGTACAGGGGTTAACATTAAGTTTGACACAAGAGCTTGTGCATGGGTTAACGCAAGGGTTGGTGTGAATCGGTGTGTAGCATGCTGCTTTCCTGCAGTCGTCCTCCTGCAGTTTAATGGCTGGGAAACGGCCAACAGTGCAGAGGTTTTTGTATGGGTTGTATACAAAAGGCATGCTGGGCAAAAAAGAAAGAAATGAGAGACATGAGTGTGATCTGTAATTGGTCAGTAGATGGTTAATAATTCATAAATAAGGTCTTTTAGTTCTTAGAAATCAGATTCCCAGTTTCTTTTTAAGCTGCAATTACTGGACAGCAAAAACATATCCTAACATGAGAACATCAGGCTGTTCCCAAAATTATCAGGCCGAAATTTTTAACTATATAAACTATACAATCATACCTGAAAAGGAAAGACTTCAGAAATAATAATCTGATAAAGACGTTGTTGGGTTTTTAACCATCTCTTTATCCACAAAACAGCCTATGAATTCTAGATGAAAGCTTTCTAATAGAAATTAATAATAAGTTTCAAACAATGTCTGAGATGATTACTTACATGGATTTTGTCCTTGTCTGTTCAAGAGAAACTGAACCGAAAACTCGACGTGCTGCAGCAAGTGAACAGTAAGTCCTGCTTTAACCAGCTTGTTGCTCATACTGTTGTTTGTCTCTACAGCAGACGGGATATTTATACTACATCTCCATCTCCACCCCATCCACAGCTCATAGCTGAAGAGTGTGAATAATTGTCCTCTTAAGAAAGGGATTAAAGGATTTTGAGTCATATTAATTGATGGTCTCTTTTAGAGAATTAATGGGACAAATGAACACCTTTAAAGTAATTTTTTCAGACTAACATCTATACCAGAGAATATAACCCATTAAAACCAGTGTGATACACTCTATGCTGGATACACCAAGATATTGACAACAGAAATAAAACTAGTGTGTGTGTGTGTATATATATATATATATATATATATATATATATATATATATATA